>NW_027252058.1:958429-1060580 GCF_044704955.1 Pristiophorus japonicus | reverse complement strand
GGATTCCTGGGCATCGGGAATCCCAGTAGGTAAAAGGAGGCGAGAAGGGCAGGATTTATAAGGTAACTGTTGTGGGCCAGGAGGAACGGAAGTGTTTGCCGCAGGCCCACTAAGCTAACCTCCACGCAATCGGACCCCTGCGATCGGCTGACCCCCCCCCCCCCAATGTGCGACCACCCCCTCCCCCAATCAATGTCCAATTCATCCCCCAGAAGTCTGACCCCCGTCCCGCAATGTCACCTGGCATACGCTCCCTGTCTGCTTTCAGATAGTTTTTGGAAGGGAAACCTAGATGTATGGGAATTAACTGCAGGATGTCTTTCAAATTTTTTCAACAGATATCCTACCTGACAGCCAGCCAGGTTGCTCCCGTTTCCATTTTGATGCCGAGTTTCCTGAGTTCTGGGAAACCTGGCCAACCAGCATTAAATTTACATCAGTCTCCCAACTGCACTGCAGGAGCATGATTTAAATATTACAATGAACTGTCCCGCCTCTTGAGAGCGGGGCGCACACACACACACCACATAACACACTGCCGTAAAAACAGAGGCAGGCGCGTACATAGAAACATAGAAATTTACAACGCAGAAGGAGGCCATTTCGGCCCATTGTGTCCATGCCGGCCGACAGAGAGCTGCAGGGCCCCTGGTCAGCAGCCCTAAAGGTTACATATAACCTGTGAACAATGACGGAAAGGCAAAGAACACCCAACCCAATCAGTCCGCCTCACACAACTGCGACACCCCTTATACTGAAACATTCTACACTTCTCCCCAACCGGAACCATGTGATCTCCTGGGAGAGGCAAAAATCAGATAAAAACCCAAGCCAATTTAGGGAGAAAAAAATCTGAGAAAATTCCTCTCCGACCCATCCAGGCGATCGAAACTAGTCCAGGAGATCACCCTGGCCGTATTCTATTCCCTGCAGTACTTACCATTATATCTGCGCCAGCCAACAAAAGGTCATCCAGTGTAATCCCAATTACCAGCTCCAGGTTCGTAACATAGAAACATAGAAACATAGAAAATAGGTGCAGGAGTAGGCCATTCGGCCCTTCTAGCCTGCACTGCCATTCAATGAGTTCATGGCTGAACATGCAACTTCAGTACCCCATTCCTGCTTTCTCACCATACCCCTTGATCCCCCGAGTAGTAAGGACTTCATCTAACTCCTTTTTGAATATATTTAGTGAATTGGCCTCAACAACTTTCTGTGGTAGAGAATTCCACAGGTTCACCACTCTCTGGGTGAAGAAATTCCTCCTCATCTCGGTCCTAAATGGCTTACCCCTTATCCTTAGACTGTGTCCCCTGGTTCTGGACTTCCCCAACATTGGGAACATTCTTCCTGCATCTAACCTGTCTAACCCCATCAGAATTTTAAACGTTTCTATGAGGTCCCCTCTCATTCTTCTGAACTCCAGTGAATACAAGCCCAGTTGATCCAGTCTTTCTTGATAGGTCAGTCCTGCCATCCCGGGAATCAGTCTGGTGAATCTTCGCTGCACTCCCTCAATAGCAAGAATGTCCTTCCTCAGGTTAGGAGACCAAAACTGTACACAATACTCCAGGTGTGGCCTCACCAAGGCCCTGTACAACTGTAGCAACACCTCCCTGCCCCTGTACTCAAATCCCCTCGCAATGAAGGCCAACATGCATTTGCTTTCTTAACCACCTGCTGTACCTGCATGCCAACCTTCAATGACTGATGTACCATGACACCCAGGTCTCTTTTCACCTCCCCTTTTCCTAATCTGTCACCATTCAGATAATAGTCTGTCTCTCTGTTTTTACCACCAAAGTGGATAACCTCACATTTATCCACATTATACTTCATCTGCCATGCATTTGCCCACTCACCTAACCTATCCAAGTCGCTCTGCAGCCTCATAGCATCCTCCTTGCAGCTCACACTGCCACCCAACTTAGTGTCATCCGCAAATTTGGAGATACTACATTTAATCCCCTCGTCTAAATCATTAATGTACAATGTAAACAGCTGGGGCCCCAGCACAGAACCTTGCGGTACCCCACTAGTCACTGCCTGCCATTCTGAAAAGTCCCCATTTACTCCTACTCTTTGCTTCCTGTCTGACAACCAGTTCTCAATCACGTCAGCACACTACCCCCAATCCCATGTGCTTTAACTTTGCACATTAATCTCTTGTGTGGGACCTTGTCGAAAGCCTTCTGAAAGTCCAAATATACCACATCAACTGGTTCTCCCTTGTCCACTTTACTGGAAACATCCTCAAAAATTCCAGAAGATTTGTCAAGCATGATCTCCCTTTCACAAATCTATTTTTTTTTTTAAATTCGTAGCCAATCGTTCCAATTCTTTATCAAATCACAAACGCCAGAGGTCACCTTGCACATGCCAAGGATCACTCTGCGCCAATGCTCTTAGCCAAAAGGCCTAGAGCCACTGCACCGTTCCTGGAAGTACTGCAATACCAGGTTCGTGCCATGGAGGTGGATGGGTCAGGTCCCCAACACAACTCCGTGGAGGTGGATGGGTCAAACCTCCCCACCCACCTCCTGTTTCCAAAAATGCAAGCATATACCTTCCTGACCAGGGAGAAACCACCCGGAGGTCATGGTGGCTGGTCAGAAACGGTACTACACTTGATCTTAGCCAAAAGGCCGAGTCAGGCTGACCGGTCTATAATTCCCTGTTTTCTCTCTCCCTCCTTTTTTAAAAAGTGGGGTTACATTGGCTATCCTCCACTCGATAGGAACTGATCCAGAGTCAATGGAATGTTGGAAAATGACTGTCAATGCATCCGCTATTTCCAAGGCCACCTCCTTAAGTACTCTGGGATGCAGTCCATCAGGCCCTGGGGATTTATCGGCCTTCAATCCCATCAATTTCCCCAACACAATTTCTCGACTAATAAAGATTTCCCTCAGTTTCTCCTCCTTACTAGACCCTCTGACCCCTTTTATATCCGAAAGGTTGTTTGTGTCCTCCTTAGTGAATACCGAACCAAAGTACTTGTTCAATTGGTCTGCCATTTCTTTGTTCCCCGTTATGACTTCCCCTGATTCTGACTGCAGGGGACCAAGTTTGTCTTTACTAACCTTTTTCTCTTTACATATCTATAGAAACATTTGCAATCCGCCTTAATGTTCCCTGCAAGCTTCTTCTCGTACTCCATTTTCCCTGCCCTAATCAAACCCTTTGTCCTCCTCTGCTGAGTTCTAAATTTCTCCCAGTCCCCGGGTTTGCTGCTATTTCTGGCCAATTTGTATGCCACTTCCTTGGCTTTAATACTATCCCTGATTTCCCTTGATAGCCACGGTTGAGCCACCTGCCCTTTTTTATTTTTACGCCAGACAGGAATATACAATTGTTGTAGTTCATCCATGCAGTCTCTAAATGTCTGCCATTGCCTATCCACAGTCAACCCCTTAAGTATCATTCGCCAATCTATCCTAGCCAATTCACGCCTCATACCTTCAAAGTTACCCTTCTTTGAGTTCTGGACCATGGTCAATAAGATCATGGCTGATCATTCAACCTCAGTACCCCTTTCCTGCTTTCTCTCTATACCCCTTGATCCCTTTGGCCGTAAGGGCCATATCTAACTCCTTTTTGAATATGTCTAACGAGCTGGCCTCAACAACTTTCTGTGGTAGAGAATTCCACAGGTTAACAACTCTCTGGGTGATGACGTTTCTCTTCATCTCAGTCCTAAATGGCTTAGCCCTTCTCCTTAAACTGTGTCCCCTGGTTCTGGAACTCCCCAGCAACGGGAACATTCTTCCTGCCTCTAACCTGTCCAATCCTGTCAGAATTTTATATGTTTCTATGAGATCCCCTCTCATTCTTCCAAACTCCAGTGGATACAAGCCCAGTTGATCCAGTCTCTCCTCATATGTCAGGTCCTGCCATCCCTGGAATCAGTCTGGTGAACCTTCGCTGCACTCTCTCAATAGCAAGAACATCCTTCCTCAGATGAGGAGACCAAAATTGAACACAATACTCCAGATGTGGCCTCACCAAGGCCCTGTACAACTGCAGTAAGACCTCCCTGCTCCTGTACTCAAATCCCCTAGCTATGAAGGCCAACATACCATTTGCCTTCTTCACCGCCTGCTGTACCTGCATGCCAAACTTCAATGACTGATGTACCGTGACACCCAGGTCTTGTTGCACCTCCCCTTTTCCTAATCTGTCACCATTCAGATAATATTCTGTCTTCCTGTTTTTGCCACCAAAGTGGATAACCTCACATTTATCCACATTATACTGCATCTGCCATGCATTTGCCCACTCACCTAACCTGTCCAAGTCACCCTGCAGTCTCTTAGCATCCTCCTCACAGCTCCCACTGCCACCCAGTTTAGTATCATCTGCAAACTTGGAGATATTAGATTCAATTCCTTCATCTAAATCATTGATGTATATTGTAAAGAGCTGGGGTCCCAGCACTGAGCCCTGCGGCACCCCACTAGTCATTGCCTGCCATTCTGAAAAGGACCCGTTAATCCCGACTCTCTGCTTCCTGTCTGCCAACCAGTTCTCTATCCACGTCAGTACATTACCCCCAATACCATGTGCTTTAATTTTGCGCAACAATCTCTTGTGTGGGACCTTGTCAAAAGCCTTTTGAAAGTCCAAATACACCACATCCACTGGTTCTCCCTTGTCCACTCTACTCGTTACATCCTCAAAAAATTCCAGAAGATTTGTCAAGCATGATTTCCCTTTCATAAATCCATGCTGACTTGGACTGATCCTGTCACTACTTTCCAAATGCGCTGCTATTTCATCTTTAATAATTGATTCCAACATTTTCCGCACCATTGATGTCAGGCTAAACCAGTCTCTAATTCTCCGTTTTCTCTCTCCCTCCTTTTTTAAAAAGTGGTGTTACATTAGCTACCCTCCAGTCCATAGGAACTGATCCAGAGTCAATAGAATGTTGGAAAATGATCACCAATGCATCCACTATTTCTAGGGCCACTTCCTTAAGTACTCTGGGATGCAGACGATTAGGCCCAGGGGATTTATCGGCCTCCAATCCCATCAATTTCCCTAACACAATTTCCTGACGAATAAAGATTTCCTTCAGTTCCTTCTTTTCGCTCGACCCTCGAACCCCTAGTATTTCCAGAAGGTTATTTGTGTCTTCCTTCATGAAGACAGATCCAAAGTATGTGTTCAATTGGTCTGCCATTTCTTTGTTCCCCATTAGAAATTCACCTGATTCTGTCTGCAAAGGACTGACGTTGGTCTTCACTAATCTTTTTCTCTTCACATATCTATAGAAGCTTTTGCAGTCAGTTTTTATGTTCCCTGCAAGCTTCCTCTCATACTTTATTTCCCCCCTCCTAATTAAACCCTTTTTCCTCCTCTGCTGTATAACAAAATTCTCCCAGTACTCAGGTTTGCTGCTTTTTTCACCAATTTATATGCCTCTTCCTTGTATTTAACACTATCCCTAATTTCCCTTGTTAGCCACGGTTGAGCCACCTTCCCCTTTTTATTTTTACTCCAGACAGGGATGTACACTTGTTGAAGTTCATCCATGTAATCTATAAATGTCTGCCATTGCCTATCCACTGTCAACCCTTTAAGTATCATTTGCCACTCTATCCTAGCCAATTCACGTCTCATACCATCAAAGTTACCTTTCCTTAAGTTCAGGACCGTAGTCTCTGAATTAACTGTGTTGCTCTCCATCTTAATAAAGAATTCTACCATATTATGGTCACTCTTCCCCAAGGGGCCTCGCACAACATGATTGCTAATTAGTTCTCTCTCATTACACAACACCCAGTCTCGGATGGCCAGCTCTCTAGTTGGTTCCTCGACATATTGGTCTAGAAAACCATCCCTAATACACTCCAGGAAATCCTGGATTTCTACCAGCTTGGTTAGCCCAATCAATATGTAGATTAGGTCCCCTGTGGTCATCCCCCTGCAAAACAGATACACCGCTTTGAGTACTGTTGAGGGGGATGACTCATCAGGGGAGGACAGCAGCAGCCAAGTTCATGGCACCGTGGCTGGCTCTGTTGAACAGGAGGGGAGGAAAGAGTGGGAGAGCGATAGTGATAGGGGATTCAATTGTAAGGGGAATAGATAGGCGTTTCTGCAGCCGCAACCGAGGCTCCAGGATGGTATGTTGCCTCCCTGGTGCAAGGGTCAAGGATGTCTCTGAGTGTGCAGGACATTCTAAAAAAGGAGGGAGAACAGCCAGTTGTCGTGGTACACATTGGTACCAACGATATAGGTAAAAAAAGGGATGAGGTCCTACGAAACGAATTTAAGGAGCTAGGAGCTAAATTAAAAAGTAGGACCTCAAAAGTAGTAATCTCGGGATTGCTACCAGTGCCACATGCTAGTCAGAGTAGGAATCACAGGATAGTGCAGATGAATACGTGGCTTGAGCAGTGGTGCAGCAGGAAGAGATTCAAATTCCTGGGGCATTGGAACCGGTTCTGGGGAGGTGGAACCAGTACAAAGCGGACGGTCTGCACCTGGGCAGGACCGGAACCAATGTCCTAGGGGGAGTGTTTGCTAGTGCTGTTGGGGATGAGTTAAACTAATATGGCAGGGGGATGGGAATCAATGCAGGGAGACAGAGGGAAACAAAAAGGAGACAAAAGCAAAAGACAGAAAGGAGATGAGGAAAAGTGGAGGCAGAGAAACCCAAGACAAAAAACAAAAAGGGCCACTGTACAGCAAAATTCTAAAAGGAAAAAGGGTGTTAAAAAATAAGCCTGAAGGCTTTGTGTCTTAATGCAAGGAGTATCCATAATAAGGTGGATGAATGAACTGTGCAAATAGATGTTAACAAATATGATGTGATTGGGATTACGGAGACGTGGCTCCAGGATGATCAGGGCTGGAAACTCAACATCCAGGGGTATTCAACATTCAGGAAGGATAGAATAAAAGGAAAAGGAGGTGGGGTAGCATTGCCGGTTAAAGAAGAGATTAATGCAATAGTTAAAATGGACATTAGCTTGGATGATGTGGAATCTATATGGGTAGAACTGCAGAACACCAAAGGGCAAAAAACGTTAGTGGGAGTTGTGTACAGACCTCCAAACAGTAGTAGTAATGTTGGGGAGGGCATCAAACAGGAAATTAGGGGTGCATGCAATAAGGGTGCAGCAGTTATAATGGGTGACTTTAATATGCACATAGATTGGGCTAACCAAACTGGAAGCAATGCGGTGGAGGAGGATTTCCTGGAGTGCATAAGGGATGGTTTTCGAGACCAATATGTGGAGGAACCAACTAGGGGGGAGGCCATCTTAGACTGACTGAGAGAGGATTAATCAGCAATCTTGTTGTGCGAGGCCTCTTGGGGAAGAGTGACCATAATATGGTGGAATTCTGCATTAGGATGGAGAATGAAACAGTTAATTCAGAGACCATGGTCCAGAACTTAAAGAAGGGTAACTTTGAAGGTATGAGGCGTGAATTGGCTGGGATAGATTGGCGAATGATACTGAAGGGGTTGACTGTGGATGGGCAATGGCAGACATTTGGAGACCGCATGGATGAACTACAACAATTGTACATTCCTGTCTGTCATAAAAATAAAAAAGGGAAGGTGGCTCAACCGTGGCTATCAAGGGAAATCAGGGATAGTATTAAAGCCAAGGAAGTGGCATACAAATTGGCCAGAAATAGCAGCAAACCCGGGGACTGGGAGAAATTTAGAACTCAGCAGAGGAGGACAAAGGGTTTGATTAGGGCAGGGAAAATGGAGTACGAGAAGAAGCTTGCAGGGAACATTAAGACGGATTGCAAAAGTTTCTCGAGATATGTAAAGAGAAAAAGGTTAGTAAAGACAAATGTAGGTCCCCTGCAGTCAGAATCAGGGGAAGTCATAACGGGGAACAAAGAAATGGCGGACCAATTGAACAAGTACTTTTGTTCGGTATTCACTAAGGAGGACACTAACAACCTTCAGGATATAAGAGGGGTCAGAGGGTCTCGTAAGGAGGAGGAACTGAGGGAAATCCTTATTAGTCGGGAAATTGTGTTGGGGAAATTGATGGGATTGAAGGCCGATAAATCCCCGGCCTGATGGACTGCATCCCAGAGTACTTAAAGAGGTGGCCTTGGAAATAGCGGATGCATTGACAGTCATTTTCCATCATTCCATTGACTCTGGATCAGTTCCTATGGAGTGGAGGGTAGCCAATGTAACCCCACTTTTAAAAAAAGGAGGGAGAGAGAAAACAGGGAATTATAGACTGGTCAGCCTGACCTCAGTAGTGGGTAAAATGATGAAATCAATTATTAAGGATGTCATAGCAGCGCATTTGGAAAGAGGTGACATGATAGGTTCAAGTCAGCAAGGATTTGTGAAAGGGAAATCATGCTTGACAAATCTTCTGGAATTTTTTGAGGATGTTTCCAATAGAGTGGACAATGGAGAACCAGTTGATGTGGTATATTTGGACTTTCAGAAGGCTTTCGACAAGGTCCCACACAAGAGATTAATGTGCAAAGTTAAAGCACATGGGATTGGGGGTAGTGTGCTGACATGGATTGAGAACTGGTTGTCAGACAGGAAGCAAAGAGTGGGTACTTTTCAGAATGGCAGGCAGTGACTAGTGGGGTACCGCAAGGTTCTGTGCTGGGGCCCCAGCTGTTTACATTGTACATTAATGATTTAGACGAGGGGATTAAATGTAGTATCTCCAAATTTGCGGATGACACTAAGTTAGGTGGCAGTGTGAGCTGCGAAGAGGATGCTATGAGGCTGCAGAGTGACTTGGATAGGTTAGGTGAGTGGGCAAATGCATGGCAGATGAAGTATAATGTGGATAAATGTGAGGTTATCCACTTTGGTGGTAAAAACAGAGAGACAGACTATTATCTGAATGGTGACAGATTCGGAAAAGGGGAGGTGCAACGAGACCTGGGTGTCATGGTACATCAGTCATTGAAGGTTGGCATGCAGGTACAGCAGGCGGTTAAGAAAGCAAATGGCATGTTGGCCTTCATAGCGAGGGGATTTGAGTACAGGGGCAGGGATGTGTTGCTACAGTTGTACAGGGCCTTGGTGAGGCCACACCTGGAGTATTGTGTACAGTTTTGGTCTCCTAACCTGAGGAAGGACATTCTTGCTATTGAGGGAGTGCAGCGAAGGTTCACCAGACTGATTCCCAGGATAGCGGGAGTGACCTATCAAGAAAGACTGGATCAACTGGGCTTGTATTCACTGGAGTTCAGAAGAATGAGAGGGGACCTCATAGAAACATTTAAAATTCTGATGGGTTTAGACAGGTTAGATGCAGGAAGAATGTTCCCAATATTGGGGAAGTCCAGAACCAGGGGTCACAGTCTAAGGATAAGGGGTAAGCCATTTAGGACTGAGATGAGGAGAAACTTCTTCACCCAGAGAGTGGTGAACCTGTGGAATTCTCTACCACTGAAAGTTGTTGAGGCCAATTCACTAAATATATTCAAAAAGGAGTTAGATGTAGTCCTTACTACTAGGGGGATCAAGGGGTATGGCGAGAAAGCAGGAATGGGGTACTAAAGTTGCATGTTCAGCCATGAACTCATTGAATGGCGGTGCAGGCTAGACGGGCCGAATGACCTACTCCTGCACCTATTTTCTATGTTTCTATGTTTCTATTAAAGTTGCCCATGATAACTGCTGCACCTTTATTGCACACATCCCTAATTTCTTGTTTGATGCCATCCCCACTACTACTGTTTGGTGGTGTGTACACAACTCCCACTAGCGTTTTCTGCCCTTTGGTATTCCGCAGCTCTCCCCATATAGATTCCACATCATCCAAGCTAATGTCCTTTCTTACTATTGCGTTAATTTCCTCTTTAACCAGCAATGCTACCCCACCTCCTTTTCCTTTCTGTCTATCCTTCCTGAATGTTGAATACCCCTGGATGTTGAGTTCTCAGTCTTGGTCACCCTGGAGCCATGTCTCCATAATCCCAATTGTATCATAATCGTTAATAGCTGCCTGCACAGTTAATTCATCCACCTTATTTTGAATACTCCTCGCATTGATGCACAGAGCCTTCAGGCTTGTCTTTTTAACACTCTTTGTCCCTTTAGAATATTGCTGTAATGTGGCCCTTTTTGATTTTTGCCTTGGGTTTCTCTGCCCTCCACTTTTACTATTCTCCTTTCTATTTTTTGCTTCTGCCCCCATTTTGTTTCCCTCTATCTCCCTGCATAGGTTCCCATCCCCCTGCCATATTAGTTTAACTCCTCCCCAACAGCACTAGCAAACACTCCCCCAAGGACATTGGTTCCGGTCCTGCCCAGGTGCAGACAATCCGGTTTGTACTGGTCCCACCTCCCCCAGAACCGGTTCCGATGCCCCAGGAATTTGAATCCCTCCCTGCTGCACCACTGCTCAAGCCATGTATTCATCTGAGCTATCCTGCGATTCCTACTCTGACTAGCACGTGGCACTGGTAGCAATCCCGAGATTACTACCTTTGAGGCCCTACTTTTTCATTTAACTCCAAGCTCCCTAAATTCAGCTTGTAGGACCTCATCCCATTTTTTACCTGTATCGTTGGTACCAATGTGCACCACGACAACTGGCTGTTCACCGTCCCCCTTCAGAATGCCCTGCACCCGCTCCGAAACGTCCTTTAACCTTGCACCAGGGAGGCAACATACCATCCTGGAGTTTCAGATGTGACCGCAGAAACGCCTATCTATCCCCCTTACAATTGAATCCCCTATCACTATAGCTCTCCCACTCTTTTTCCTGCCCTCCTGTGCAACAGAGCCAGCCGCGGTGCCATGAACTTGGCCGCTTCTGCCTTCCCCTGATCAGTCATCCCCCTCAACAGTACTCAAAGCGGTGTATCTGTTTCGGAGGGAGATGATCGTACGGTCTTCACCTGTCCCTCATTGTCCGTATGAGGACACAAGGAATAGGAGCAGGAGTCGGCCACTTGGCCCCTCGAGCCTGCTCCGACATTCAATAAGGTCGCGGTCCATCTGAAACCTTCACCACATTTAAAAAATACATGGATGTGCACTTGAAGTGCCGTGACCTGCAGGGCTACGGACCGAGCTGAAAAGTGGGATTTGGCTGGGTACCCTCTTGTTGGCCGACGCAGACATGATGGGCCGAAATGGCCTCCTTCCTTGCTATAAATTTCTATCAATCTATGATCTGCCAATTTTTGCGAGCTGTGATACAGGGAGGCAGTGAGAGGGACACTAAGTGAGCTGTGATAGAGGGAGACACCAGCAGAGGGAGGCAGTGAGAGAGACACTGAGTGAGCTGTGGTACAGGGAGATACCAGTAGAGGGAGGCAGTGAGAGAGACACTGAGTGAGCTGTGGTACAGGGAGATACCAGCAGAGGGAGGCAGTGAGAGAGACACTGAGTGAGCTGTGATACAGGGAGATACCAGCAGAGGGAGGCAGTGAGAAGTGTAACTGAGTGAGCTGTGATACAGAGAGCCACCAGCAGAGGGAGGCAGTGAGTGGGACACTGCGTGAGCTGTGGTACAGGAAGATACCAGCAGAGGGAGGCAGTGAGAGGTGTAACTGAGTGAGCTGTGATACAGAGAGCCACCAGCAGAGGGAGGCAGTGAGTGGGACACTGAGTGAGCTGTGATACAGGGAAACACCAGCAGATGGAGACAGTGAGAGAGACACTGAGTGAGCTGGGATACAGGGAGACACCAGCAGAGGGAGGCAGTGAGAGTTATAAAGGTGTGCACTGGGGCAGAGACACAGACAGGATACATTTAATGCAGGAATTGCTGAGAAAAGCCTCTGCTGTAATGATGGCCTGTTGTACGGTGAGCTGAGATGGGGGGATTGTCCTATGAGGAGAGATTGAGTAGACTAGGCTGATATTCTTTAGAGTTTAGAAGACTGAGAGGGGATCTCATTGAAACAGACATAATTCTTACAGGGCTTGACAGGGTAGATGCAGGGAGGATGTTTCCCGGGGCTGGGAAGTCCAGGACCAGGGGTCACAGTCTCAGGATAAGGGGTCGGCCATTCAGGACTAAGATGAGAAACGTCTTCACTCGGAGGCTGGTGAATCTTTGGAATTCTCTGCCACAGTGGGCTGTGGAGGCTCAGTCTCTGAGTATATTCAAGACTGAGATCGATAGATTTTTGGATATTAAAGGAATCGAGGGATATGGGGATCGGGCGGGAAAGTGGAGTTGAGGTCAAAGATCAGCCGTGATCTCATTGAATGGCGGAGCAGGCTTGAGGGGCCGAATGGCCGACTCCTGCTCCTAATTCTTATGGTCGTATGTTCTCCTGTTATCACTGACTGGCCCACACAGGGACTGGGCAAAGGAGAGGAGATGGTTTGCTGAATGGAGATGAGCGATTTGTTTCAATGGTGTGAGAATTAAATGGTGTCCCTGGAATGGGCTATGGGGAGAGAGAGGGGCAGTGGGATTAGTCGTGGATTGATACAGCACTATGGGGAGAGAGCGGGGCAGTGGGATTAGTTTGGGATTAATACAGAGCTATGGGGAGAGAGCGGGGCAGTGGGATTAGTTTGGGATTGATACAGCACTATGGGGAGAGAGAGTGGCAGTGGGATTCGTTGGGGATTGATACAGGGGCATGGGGAGAGAGCAGGGCAATGGTATTAGTTTGGGATTGATACAGGGCTATGGGGAGAGAGCGGGGCAGTGGGATTAGTTTACATAAGAACATAAGAATTAGGAACAGAAGTAGGCCATCTAGCCCCTCGAGTCTGCTCCGCCATTCAACAAGATCATGGCTGATTTGGTCGTGGACTCAGCTCCACTTACCCGCCCGCTCCCCATAACCCTTAATTCCCTTATTGGTTAAAAATCTATTTGTGATTTCAATACATTTAATGAGCTAGCCTCAACTGCTTCCTTGGGCAGAGAATTCCACAGATTCACAACCCTCTGGGAGAAGAAATTCTTTCTCAACTCGGTTTTAAATTGGCTCCCCCATATTTTGAGGCTGTGCCCCCTAGTTCTAGTCTCCCCGACCAGTGGAAACAACCTCTCTGCCTCTATCTTGTCTATCCCTTTCATTATTTTAAATGTTCCTATGAGATCACTCCTCATCCTTCTGAACTCCAACGAGTAAACACCCAGTCTACTCAATCTATCATCAAAAGATAACCCCCTCATCTCCGGAATCAGCCTAGTGAATCGTCTCTGTACCTCCTCCAAAGCTCATATATCCTTCCTTAAGTAAGGTGACCAAAACTGCACGCAGTACTCCAGGTGCGGCCTCACCAATAGCCTATACAGTTGCAGAAGGACCTCCCTGCTTTTGTACTCCATCCCTCTCGCAATGAAGGCCAACATTCCATTCGCCTTCCTGATTACCTGCTGCACCTGCAAACTAACTTTTTGGGATTCATGCACAAGGATCCAAAAATAGTTTCATGCACAAGGACCCCCAGGTCCCTCTGCACCTCAGCATGTTGTAATTTCTCCCATTCAAATAATATTCTCTTTTACTGTTTTTTTCCCAAGGTGGATGACCTCACACTTTCCGACATTATATTTCATCTGCCAAACCTTAGCCCATTCGCTTAACCTATCTAAATCTCTTTGCAGCCTCTCTGTGTCCTCTTCACAACCCGCTTTCCCACGAATTTTTGTGTCATCTGCAAATTTTGTTACACTACACTCTGTCCCCTCTTCCAGGTCATCTATGTATATTGTAAACAGTTGTGGTCCCAGCACCGATCCCTGTGGCACACCACTAACCACCGATTTCCAACCCGAAAAGGACCCATTTATCCCAACTCTCTGCTTTCTGTTAGCCAGCCAATTCTCTATCCATGCTAATACATTTCCTGTGACTCCACGTACCTTTATCTTCTGCAGTAACCTTTTGTGTGGCACCTTATCGAATGCCTTTTGGAAACCTAAATACACCACATCCATCGGTACACCTCTATCCACCATGCTCGTTATATCCTCAAAGAATTCCAGTAAATTAGTTAAACATGATTTCCCCTTTTGGGGATTGATACAGGACTATGGAGAGAGAGTGGGGCAGTGGGATTAGTTTGGGGATTGATACAGGACTATGGGGAGAGCGCGGGGCAGTGGGATTAATTTGGGGATTGGTACAGGGCTATGGGGAGAGAGCAGGTCAGTGGGATTAGATTGGTTTGATACAGGGCTATGGGGAGAGAACGGGGCAGTGGGATTAGTTTGGGGATTGATACAGGGCTATGGGGAGAGAGCGGGGCAGTGGGATTAGTTTGGGGATTGGTACAGGGCTATGGGGAGAGAGCAGGTCAGTGGGATTAGATTGGTTTGATACAGGGCTATGGGGAGATTGGGGCAGTGGGATTAATTTAGGATTGACACAGGGCTATGGGGAGTGAGCGAGGCAGTGGGATTAGTTTGGGGATTGATTCAACTCTATGGGGAGAGAGCGGGGCAGTGGGATTAGTTTGGGGATTGATACAGGGCTATGGGGCGAGAGCGGGGCAGTGGGATTAGTTTGGGGATTGATACAGGGCGATGGAGAGAGTGGGGCAGTGGGATTAGTTTGGGATTTGATACAGCTCTATGGGGAGAGAGCGGGGCAGTGGGATTAGTTTGGGGATTGATACAGGGCTATGGAGAGAGTGGGGCAGTGGGATTAGTTTGGGAATTAACAGAGGGCTATGGGGAGAGAGTGGGGCAGTGGGATTAGTTTGGGGATTGATACAGGGCTATGTAGAGAGTGGGGCAGTGGGATTAGTTTGGGAATTAACAGAGGGCTATGGGGAGAGAGTGGGGCAGTGGGATTAGTTTGGGGATTGATACAGGGCTATGGGGAGAGAGGGGACACTGGGATTATTTTGGGATTGATACAGAGCTATGGGGAGAGAGCAGGTCAGTGGGATTAGATTGGGATTGATACATGGCTATTGGGAGAGCATGGGGCAGTGAGATTAGTTTGGGGTTGTTATGGGGCTATGTGGAGGGAGCGGGGCATTGGGATTAGTTTGGGGATTGATATCGGGCTATGGGGAGAGAGCGGGGCGGTGAGATTAGGTTTGGATTGATACGGGGCTATAGGGAGAGAGTGGGGCAGTGAGATTAGTTTGGGATTGATACAGGGCTATGGGGAGAGAGCGAGGCAGTGGGATTAGTTTGGTGCTTTTTATAGGGTTATGGGGAGGGAGCGTGGCAGTGGGATTAGTTTGGGAATGATACAGGGCTATGGGGAGAGAGTGGGGCAGTGGGATTAGTTTGGCATTGATACAGGGCTATCGGGAGAGAGCGGGGCAGTGGGATTAGACTGGGATTGATAGAGGGATATGGGGAGACAGTGGGACAGTGGGATTAATTTGGGATTGATACAGGGCGATGGGGAGAGAGCGGGGCAGTGGGATTCGTTTGGGATTGATACAGGGCTATGGGAAGAGAGCGGGGCAGTGGGATTAGTTTGGGGATTGTTAAGGGCTATCGGGAAAATGGGGACAATTGGGATTAGTTTGGGATTGATACAGAGCAATGGGGAATGAGCAAGTCAGTGGGATTAGATTGGGATTGATGCAGGGCTATGGGGAGGGAGCGGGGCAGTTGGATTAGTTTAGGATTGATACAGAGCTATGGGGAGAGAGCGGGCCAGTGGGATTAGTTTGGGGATTGACAGAGGGCTATGGGGAGGGAGCGGGGCAGTTGGATTAGTTTGGGAATGATACAGGGCTATGGGGAGAGAGTGGGGCAGTGGGATTAGTTTAGGATTGATACAGGGCTATGGGGAGAAAGCGGGGCAGTGGGATTAGTTTGGGGATTGATATCGGGCTATGGGGAGAGAGCGGGGTGGTGAGATTAGGTTTGGATTGATACAGGGCTATGGGGAGAGAGCGAGGCAGTGGGATTAGTTTGGTGCTTGTTATAGGGCTATGGGCAGGGAGCGTGGCAGTGGGATAAGTTTGGGAATGATACAGGGCTATGGGGAGAGAGTGGGGCAGTGGGATTAGTTTGGGATTGATACGGGGATCTCGGGAGAGAGCGGGGCTGTGGGATTAGACTGGGATTGATAGAGGGATATGGGGAGACAGTGGGACAGTGGGATTAATTTGGGATTGATACAGGGCGATGGGGAGAGAGTTGGTCAATGGAATTAGTTTGGGATTGATACAGGGCTATGGGAAGAGAGCTGGGCATTGGGATTAGTTTGGGGATTGATATCGGGCTATGGGGAGAGAGCGGGGCGGTGAGATTAGGTTTGGATTGATACGGGGCTATAGGAAGAGAGTGGGGCAGTGAGATTAGTTTGGGATTGATACAGGGCTATGGGGAGAGAGCGAGGCAGTGGGATTAGTTTGGTGCTTTTTATAGGGTTATGGGGAGGGAGCGTGGCAGTGGGATTAGTTTGGGAATGATACAGGGCTATGGGGAGAGAGTGGGGCAGTGGGATTAGTTTGGCATTGATACAGGGCTATCGGGAGAGAGCGGGGCAGTGGGATTAGACTGGGATTGATAGAGGGATATGGGGAGACAGTGGGACAGTGGGATTAATTTGGGATTGATACAGGGCGATGGGGAGAGAGCGGGTCAGTTGGATTAGTTTGGGGATTGATAAGGGCTATCGGGAAAAAGGGGACAATTGGGATTAGTTTGGGATTGATACAGAGCTATGGGGAGTGAGCAAGTCAGTGGGATTAGATTGGGATTGATGCAGGGCTATGGGGAGGGAGCGGGGCAGTGGGATTAGTTTAGGGATAGGTACAGGGCTATGGGGAGAGAGTGGGGCAGTGGGATTAGTTTGGGATTGATACAGGGCTATGGGGAGAGAGCGGGGCAGTGGGATTAGTTTGGGGATTGATACAGGGCTATGGGGAGATAGCGGGGCAGTGGGATTAGTTTAGGATTGATACAGGGCTACGGGGAGAGAGCGGGGCAGTGGGATTCGTTTGGGGATTGATACAGGGCTATGGGGAGATAGCGGGGCAGTGGGATTAGTTTAGGATTGATACAGGGCTATGGGGAGAGAGCGGGGCAGTGGGATTCGTTTGGGGATTGATACAGGGTTATGGGGAGAGAGTGGGGCAGTGGGATTAGTTTTGGGATTGATTCAGGGCTAAGGGGAGACAGCAGGGCAGTGGGATTAGTTTGGGATTGAGAGATGGCTATGGGGAGAGAGTGGGGCAGTGGGATTAGTTTGCGGAATGATACAAGGTTATGGGGAGAGAGCGGGGCAGTGGGATTAGTTTGGGGATTGATACAGGGCGATGGGGAGAGAGTAGGGTAGTGGGATTAGTTTTGGGATTGATTCAGGGCTAAGGGGTGACAGCGGGGCAGTGGGATTAGTTTGTGAATTGACAGAGGGCAATGGGGAGAGAGTGGGGCAGTGGGATTAGTTTGGGATTGAAGTAGGGCTATGGGGAGAGAGTGGGGCAGTGGGATTAGTTTGGGATTGTTACAGGGCTAAAGGGAGGGAGCGGGGAATTGGGATTAGTTTAGGGATTGATAAGGGCTATGGGGAGAGAGGGGCACTGGGATTAGTTTGCGATCGATAAAGAGCTATGGGCAGAGAGTGGGCAGTGGGATTAGTTTAAGATTAAAACAGGGCTATGGGGAGAGAGCGGTGCAGTGGGATTAGTTTGGGATTAATCCAGGGCTATGGGGAGAGAGTGGGGCATTGGGATTAGCTTCGGATTGATAAGGGCTATGGGGAGAGAGGGGCATTGGGATTAGTTTGGGATTGATAGAGAGCTATGGGGAGTGAGCAAGTCAGTGGGATTAGATTGGGATTGACACAGGGCTACGGGGAGAGCCTGGGGCAGTGTGTTTAGTTTAGGATTGATACAGGGCTATGGGTAGAGAGTGGGGCAGTGGGATTAGTTTGGAGATTGAGAGAGGGCTATGGGGAGAGAGTGGGGCAGTGGGATTAGTTTTGGATTGATACAGGACTATGGGGAGAGAGCGAGGCAGTGGGATTATTTTGGTGCTTGTTATAGGGCTATGGGGAGGGAGCATGGCAGTGGGATTAGTTTGGGATTGATACGGGGCTATCGGGAGAGAGCGGGGCAGTGGGATGAGACTGGGATTGATAGAGGGATATGGGGAGACAGTGGGACAGTGGGATTAATTTAGGATTGATACAGGGCGATGGGGAGAGAGTGGGTCAGTGGGATTAGTTTGGCATTGATACAGGGCTATGGGGAGAGAGCGGGGCAGTGGGATTAGTTTGGGGATTGACAGAGCGCTATGGGGAGAGAGGGGGCAGTGGGATTAGTTTACGGTTGATATGGGGCTCTGGGGAGGGAGCGGGGCAGTGGGATTAGTTTGGAGATAGGTACAGGGCTATGGGGAGAGAGTGGGGCAGTGGGATTAGTTTGGGATCGATACAGAGCTATGGGGAGAGAGCGGGGCAGTGGGATTAGTTTGGGGATTGACAGAGCGCTATGGGGAGAGAGGGGGCAGTGGGATTAGTTTACGGTTGATACGGGGCTCTGGGGAGGGAGCGGGGCAGTGGGATTAGTTTGGGGATTGATACAGGGCTATGGGGATTGAGTGGGGCAGCGGTATTAGTTTGCGGATAGATACAGGGCGATGGGGAGATATTGGGGCAGTGGGATTAGTTTGGGATTGATACAGGGCTATGGGAAGAGAGCATTGCTGTGGGATTAGTTTGGGGATTGATAAGGGTTATGGGGAGAGTTGGGACACTGGGATTAGTTTGGGATTGATTCAGGGCTAAGGGGAGACAGCAGGGCAGTGGGATTAGTTTGGGATTGAGAGATGGCTATGGGGAGAGAGTGGGGCAGTGGGATTAGTTTGCGGAATGATACAAGGTTATGGGGAGAGAGTGGGGCAGTGGGATTAGTTTGGGGATTGATACAGGGCGATGGGGAGAGAGTAGGGTAGTGGGATTAGTTTTGGGATTGATTCAGGGCTAAGGGGTGACAGCGGGGCAGTGGGATTAGTTTGTGAATTGACAGAGGGCAATGGGGAGAGAGTGGGGCAGTGGGATTAGTTTGGGATTGAAGTAGGGCTATGGGGAGAGAGTGGGGCAGTGGGATTAGTTTGGGATTGTTACAGGGCTAAAGGGAGGGAGCGGGGAATTGGGATTAGTTTAGGGATTGATAAGGGCTATGGGGAGAGAGGGGCACTGGGATTAGTTTGCGATCGATAAAGAGCTATGGGCAGAGAGTGGGCAGTGGGATTAGTTTAAGATTAAAACAGGGCTATGGGGAGAGAGCGGTGCAGTGGGATTAGTTTGGGATTAATCCAGGGCTATGGGGAGAGAGTGGGGCATTGGGATTAGCTTCGGATTGATAAGGGCTATGGGGAGAGAGGGGCATTGGGATTAGTTTGGGATTGATAGAGAGCTATGGGGAGTGAGCAAGTCAGTGGGATTAGATTGGGATTGACACAGGGCTACGGGGAGAGCCTGGGGCAGTGTGTTTAGTTTAGGATTGATACAGGGCTATGGGGAGAGAGTGGGGCAGTGGGATTAGTTTGGAGATTGAGAGAGGGCTATGGGGAGAGAGTGGGGCAGTGGGATTAGTTTTGGATTGATACAGGACTATGGGGAGAGAGCGAGGCAGTGGGATTATTTTGGTGCTTGTTATAGGGCTATGGGGAGGGAGCATGGCAGTGGGATTAGTTTGGGATTGATACGGGGCTATCGGGAGAGAGCGGGGCAGTGGGATGAGACTGGGATTGATAGAGGGATATGGGGAGACAGTGGGACAGTGGGATTAATTTAGGATTGATACAGGGCGATGGGGAGAGAGTGGGTCAGTGGGATTACTTTGGCATTGATACAGGGCTATGGGGAGAGAGCGGGGCAGTGGGATTAGTTTGGGGATTGACAGAGCGCTATGGGGAGAGAGGGGGCAGTGGGATTAGTTTACGGTTGATATGGGGCTCTGGGGAGGGAGCGGGGCAGTGGGATTAGTTTGGAGATAGGTACAGGGCTATGGGGAGAGAGTGGGGCAGTGGGATTAGTTTGGGATCGATACAGAGCTATGGGGAGAGAGCGGGGCAGTGGGATTAGTTTGGGGATTGACAGAGCGCTATGGGGAGAGAGGGGGCAGTGGGATTAGTTTACGGTTGATACGGGGCTCTGGGGAGGGAGCGGGGCAGTGGGATTAGTTTGGGGATTGATACAGGGCTATGGGGATTGAGTGGGGCAGCGGTATTAGTTTGCGGATAGATACAGGGCGATGGGGAGATATTGGGGCAGTGGGATTAGTTTGGGATTGATACAGGGCTATGGGAAGAGAGCATTGCTGTGGGATTAGTTTGGGGATTGATAAGGGTTATGGGGAGAGTTGGGACACTGGGATTAGTTTGGGATTGATACAGAGCTGTGAGGAGAGAGCAGGTCAGTGGGATTAGTTTAGGATTGATCCAGGGCTATTGGGAGAGAGTGGGGCAGTGGGGTAGTTTGGGGATTGAATAGGGCTATGGGGAGAGATTGGGACAGTGGGATTAGTTTGGGATTGATACAGGGCTATGGGGAGAGAGTGGGGCACTGGGATTAGTTTGAGATTTATGCAGGGCTATAGGGAGGGAGCGGGGAATTGGGATTAGTTTAGGGATTGATAAGGGCTGTGGGGAAAGAGGGGCACTGCTATTAGTTTGCGATCGATACAGAGCTATGGGCAGAGAGTGGGCAGTTGGATTAGTTTAAGATTAATACAGGGCTATGGGGAGAGTGCGGGGCAGTGGGATTAGTTTGGGATTGATATAGGGCTATAAGGAGAGAGACGGGCAGTGTGATTAGTTTGGGAATTGACACAGGAATATGGGGAGAGAGCGGGGTAGTGGGATTAGTTTGGATTGATACAGGGCTGTGGGGAGAGAGTGGGACAGTGGGATTGGTTTTGGGATTTGTACAGGACTAAGGGGAGGGAGCGGGGCAGTGGGATTAGTTTAGGATTGATAAGGGCTATGGGGAGAGAGTGGCATTGGGATTAGTTTGGGATTGATAGAGAGCTATGGGGAGTGAGCAAGTCAGTGGGTTTAGATTGGGATTGACACAGGGCTATGGGGAGAGAGTGGGGCAGTGGGATTAGTGTGGGGTTGTTAGGGGGCTATGGGGAGGGAGCGGGGCAGTGGGATTAGTTTGGGGATTGATATCTGGCTGTGGGGAGAGAGGGGCGGTGAGATGAGTTTTGGATTGATACGGGGCTATGGGGAGAGAGTGGGGCAGTGGGATTAGTTTGAGATCGATACAGGGCTATGGGGAGACAGCGAGGCAGTGGGATTAGTTTGGTGCTTGTTATAGGGCTATGGGGAGGGAGCGTGGCAGTGGGATTAGTTTGAGAATGATACACGGCTATGGGGAAAGAGTGGAGCAGTGGGATTAGTTTGGGATTGATACGGGGCTATCGGGAGAGAGCGGGGCAGTGGGATGAGACTGGGATTGATAGAGGGATATGGGGAGACAGTGGGACAGTGGGATTAATTTGGGATTGATACAGGGCGATGGGGAGAGAGTGAGTCAGTGGGATTAGTTTGGGATTGATATGGGGCCATACGGAGAAAGTGGGGCAGTGGGATTAGTTTGCCATTGATACAGGGCTATGGGGAGAGAGCGGGGCAGTGGGATTAGTTTGGGGATTGACAGAGGGCTATGGGGAGAGAGTGGGGCAGTGGGATTAGTTTGTGATTGATACGGGGCTATGGGGAGAGAGCGGGGCAGTGGGATTAGTTTAGGTTTGATACAGGGCTATGGGGACAGAGCGGGGCAGTGGGATTAGTTTGCGGTTGATGCAGAGCTATGGGGAGAGCGTGGGGCAGTGGGATTAGTTTAGGATTGATACAGGGCTATGGGGAGGGAGCGGGGCAGTGGGATTAGTTTGAGATTGATACAGGGCTATGGCGAGAGAGCGGGGCAGTGGGATTAGTTTGGGAATCGATACAGTGCTATGGGGAGTGAGCGGGGCAATGGGATTAGTTTGGGGATTGATGCAGGGCTATGGGGAGAGAGCGGGGCAATTGCATTAGTATAGGATTGATACAGGGCTATGGGGAGAGAGCGGGGCAGTGGGATTAGTTTAGGATTGATACAGGGCTATGGGGAGAGAGCGGGGCAGTGGGATTAGTTTGGGAATTGATACAGGGCCATGGGGAGAGAGCGGGGCAGTGGGATTAGTTGTGGGGATTGATACAGGGCTATGGGGATTGAGTGGGGCAGCGGTATTAGTTTGCGGATCGATACAGGGTTATGGGAAGAGAGCGGGGCAGTGGGATTAGTTTGGGGATTGATACAATGCTATGGGGAGACAGTGGGAAAGTGGGATTAGTTTGGGATTTAAACAGGGCTATCTGTAGAGAGCGGGGCAGTGGGATTAGTTTGGGGATTGATACAGGGCTATTGGGAGAGCATGGGGCAGTGGGTTTAGTTTGGGATCAATACAGAGCTGTGGGGAGAGAGCGGGGCAGTGGGATTAGTTTGCGATTGATACAGGGCTATGGGGAGAGAGTGGGGCAGTGGGATTAGTTTGGGGATTCACACAGGGCTATGGGGAGAGAGTGGGGCAGTGGGATTAATTTTGGGATTGATTCAGGGCTAAGGGGAGACAGCGGGGCAGTGGGATTAGTTTGGAAATTGATACAGAGCTATGGGGAGAGAGTGGGGCAGTGGGATTAGTTTGGGGATTGATACAGGGCTATGGGGAGAGAGTGGGGCAGTGGGATTAGTTTGGGATTGATACAGGGCGATGGGAAGAGAGTGGGGCACTGGGATTAGTTTGCGATTTATACAGGGCTATAGGGAGGGTGCGGGGCATTGGGATTAGTTTAGGGATTGATAAGTGCTATGGGGAGAGAGGGGCACTGGGATTAGTTTGCGATCGATACAGAGCTATGGGCAGAGAGTGGGCAGTGGGATTAGTTTAAGATTAATACAGGGCTATGGGGAGAGAGCGGGGCAGTGGGATTAGTTTGGGACTGATCCAGGGCTATGGGGAGAGAGCGGGGCAGTGGGATTAGTTTGGGATTGATATAGGGCTATAAGGAGAGAGAGGGGCAGTGTTATTAGTTTGGGGTTTGATATAGGGCTATGGGGAGAGAGTGGGGCATTGGGATTAGCTTAGGATTGATAAGGGTTATGGGGAGAGAGGGGCATTGGGATTAGTTTGGGATTGAAACAGGGCTATGGGGAGACAGAGTGACAGTTTGGGATTGATACAGGGCTATGCGGAGAGAGTGGGGCAGTGGAATTTGTTTGGGATTGATACAGGGCTATGGGAAGAGAGCAGAGCAGTGGGATTAGTTTGGGGATTGATAAGGGCTATGGGGAGAGAGGGGACACTGGGATTAGTTTGTGATTGATACAGAGCTATGGGGAGAGAGCAGGTCAGTGGGATTAGATTGGTTTGATACAGGGCTATGGGGAGAGTGTGGGGCAGTGGGATTAGTTTAGGATTGACGCAGGGCTATGGGGAGTGAGCGAGGCAGTGGGATTAGTTTGGGGATTGATACAGGGCGATGAGGAGAGAGTGGGGCAGTGGGATTAGTTTGGGATCGATACAGAGCTATGGGGAGAGAGCGGGGCAGTGGGATTAGTTTGGGGATTGATTCAGGGCTAAGGGGTGAGAGTGGGGCTGTGGGATTAGTTTGGACTTGATACAGGGCTATGGGGAGAGATTGGGGCAGTGGGATTAGTTTGGGATTGATACAGGGCTATGGGAAGAGAGCAGTGCAGTGGGATTAGTTTGGGGATTGATAAGGGCTATGGGGAGAGTTGGGTCACTGAGATTATTTTGGGATTGATACAGAGCTATGGGAGAGAGCAGGTCAGTGGGATTAGATTGGGATTGATACAGGGCTATTGGGAGAGCATGGGGCAGTGGGTTTAGTTTGGGATCGATACAGAGCTATGGGGAGAGAGCGGGGCAGTGGAATTAGTTTGGGGATTGACAGAGGGCTATGGGGAGTGAGCGGGGCAGTTGGATTCGTTTAGGATTGATACAGGGCTATCGGGAGAGAGCGGGGCAGTGGGATTAGTTTAGGATTAATACAGGGCTATGGGGAGAAAGTGGGGCAGTGGGATTTGTTTGGCAATTGATTCAGTGCTCAGGGGAGACAGCGGGGCAGTGGGATTAGTTTGCGATTGATACAGGGCTATGGGGAGAGAGTGGGGCAGTGGTATTAGTTTGGGATTGATGCAGGACTATGTGCAGAGATTGGGCAGTGGGATTAGTTTGAGGACTGATACAGGGCTATGGGAAGAGAGCAGAGCAGTGGGATTAGTTTGGGGATTGATAAGGGCTATGGGGAGAGAGGGGACACTGGGATTAGTTTGTGATTGATACAGAGCTATGGGGAGAGAGCAGGTCAGTGGGATTAGATTGGTTTGATACAGGGCTATGGGGAGAGTGTGGGGCAGTGGGATTGGTTTATGATTGATACAGGGCTATGGGGAGAGAGAGGGGCTGTGGGATTAGTTTGGGGATTAATACAGGGCTATGGGGAGAGTGTGGGGCAGTGGGATTAGTTTGGAAATTGATACAGGGCTATGGGGA
This sequence comes from Pristiophorus japonicus, assembly GCF_044704955.1. Taxonomy (NCBI): domain Eukaryota; kingdom Metazoa; phylum Chordata; class Chondrichthyes; family Pristiophoridae; genus Pristiophorus; species Pristiophorus japonicus. The sequence goes on along the minus strand of NW_027252058.1, from coordinate 1,036,144 downwards.
ATGAGCGAGGCAGTGGGATTAGTTTGGGATCGATACAGAGCTATGGGGAGAGAGCGGGGCAGTGGGATTAGTTTGGGGATTGATTCAGGGCTAAGGGGTGAGAGTGGGGCTGTGGGATTAGTTTGGACTTGATACAGGGCTATGGGGAGAGAGCAGGTCAGCGGGATTAGATTGGTTTTATACAGGGCTATGGGGAAAGTGTGGCACAGTGGGATTAGTTTAGGATTGACACAGGGCTATGGGGAGAGAGCGGGGCAGTGGGATTAGTTTAGGATTGATACAGGGCTATGGGGAGAGAGCGGGGCAGTGGGATTAGTTTGGGGATTGATACAGGGCTATTGGGATTGAGTGGGGCAGCGGTATTAGTTTGCGGATTGATACAGGGTTATGGGGAGAGAGCGGGGCAGTGCGATAAGTTTGGGGATTGATACAGTGCTATGGGCAGACAGTGGGAAAGTGGGATTAGTTTGGGATTTAAACAGGGCTATCTGGAGAGAGCGGGGTATTGGGATTAGTTTGGGGATTGATACAGGGCGATGGGGAGAGTTTGGGGCAGTGGGATTAGTTTGGGATTGATACAGGGCTATGGGAAGAGAGCATTGCATTGGGATTAGTTTGGGGATTGATAAGGGCTATGGGGAGAGTTGGGACACTGGGATTAGTTTGGGATTGATACAGAGCTGTGGGGAGAGAGCAGGTCAGTGGGATTAGTTTAGGATTGATCCAGGGCTATGGGGAGAGAGTGGGGCAGTGGGATTAGTTTGGGGATTGAATAGGGCTATGGGGAGAGATTGGGACAGTGGGATTAGTTTGGGATTGATACAGGGCTATGGGGAGAGAGTGGGGCACTGGGATTAGTTTGAGATTTATACAGGGCTATAGGGAGGGAGCAGGGAATTGGGATTAGTTTAGGGATTGATAAGGGCTATGAGGAGAGAGGGGCACTGCTATTAGTTTGCGATCGATACAGAGCTATGGGCAGAGAGTGGGCAGTTGGATTAGTTTAAGATTAATACAGGGCTATGGGGAGAGAGCGGGGCAGTGGGATTAGTTTGGGGATTGATACAGGGCGATGGGGAGAGCGGGGCAGTGGGATTAGTTTGGGATTGATACAGGGCTATGGGGAGAGAGTGGGGCAGTGGGATTAGTTTGGGATTGATACGGGTCTATCGGGAGAGAGCGCGGCAGTGGGATGAGACTGGGATTGATAGAGGGATATGGGGAGACAGTGGGACAGTGGGATTAATTTGGGATTGATATAGGGCGATGGGGAGAGAGTGGGTCAGTGGGATTAGTTTGGGATTGATATGGGGCCATGGGGAGAGAGTGGGGCAGTGGGATTAGTTTGGCATTGATACAGGTCTATGGGGAGAGAGCGAGGCAGTGGGATTAGTTTGTGGTTGATACGGGGCTATGGGGAGGGAGCGGGGCAGTGGGATTAGTTTGGGGATTGACAGAGGGCTATGGTGAGAGAGCGGGGCAGTTGGATTCGTTTAGGATTGATACAGGGCTATGGGGAGAGCATGTGGCAGTGGGATTAGTTTAGGATTGATACAGGGCTATGGGGAGAGAGCGGGGCAGTGGGATTAGTTTGGGATTGATACAGGATTATGGGGAGAGAGTGGGGCTGTGGGATTAGTTTTGGATTGATACAGGGCTATGGGGAGAGAGCGAGGCAGCGGGATTAGTTTCCCGCTTGTTATAGGGCTATGGGGAGGGAGCGTGGAAGTGGGATTAGTTTGGGAATGATACAGGGCTATGGGGAGAGAGTGGGGCAGTGGGATTAGTTTGGGATTGATATGGGGCTATCGGGAGAGAGCGGGGCAGTGGGATGAGACTGGGATTGATAGAGGGATATGGGGAGACAGTGGGACAGTGGGATTAATTTGGGATTGATACAGGGCGATGGGGAGAGAGTGGGTCAGTGGGATTAGTTTGGGATTGAGATGGGGCCATGGGGAGAGAGTGGGGCAGTGGGATTAGTTTGGCATTGAAACAGGTCTATGGGGAGAGAGCGGGGCAGTGGGATTAGTTTGTGGTTGATACGGGGCTATGGGGAGGGAGCGGGGCAGTGGGATTAGTTTGGGGATTGACAGAGGGCTATGGGGAGAGAGCGGGGCAGTTGGATTAGTTTAGGATTGATACAGGACTATCGGAAGAGAGCGGGGCAGTGGGATTAGTTTGCGGTTGATACGGGGCTATGGGGAGAGAGTGGGGCAGTGGGATTAGTTTAGGGTTGATACAGGGCTATGGGGAGAGAGGGGGGCAGTGGGATTAGTTTGCAGTTAATGAAGAGCTATGGGGAGAGCGTGGGGCAGTCAGATTAGTTTAGGATTGATATAGGGCTATGGGGAGAGAGCGGGGCAGTGGGATTAGTTTGGGAATCGATACAGTGCTATGGGGAGAGAGCGGGGCAGTGGGATTAGTTTGGGGAGTGATACAGGGCTATGGGGAGAGAGCGGGGCAATTGCATTAGTTTAGGATTGATACAGGGCTATGGGGAGAGAGCGGGGCAGTGGGATTAGTTTAGGATTGATACAGGGCTATGGCGAGAGAGCGGGGCAGTGGGATTAGTTTGGGGATTGATACAGTGCTATGGGGAGACAGTGGGAAAGTGGGATTAGTTTGGGATTTAAACAGGGCTATCTGGAGAGAGCGGGGCAGTGGGATTAGTTTGGGGATTGATACAGGGCGATGGGGAGAGATTGGGGCAGTGGGATTAGTTTGGGATTGTTACAGGGCTATGGGAAGAGAGCAGTGCAGTGGGATTAGTTTGGGGATTGATAAGGGCTATGGGGAGAGTTGGGTCACTGAGATTATTTTGGGATTGATACAGAGCTATGGGAGAGAGCAGGTCAGTGGGATTAGATTGGGATTGATACAGGGCTATTGGGAGAGCATGGGGCAGTGGGTTTAGTTTGGGATCGATACAGAGCTATGGGGAGAGAGCGGGGCAGTGGAATTAGTTTGGGGATTGACAGAGGGCTATGGGGAGTGAGCGGGGCAGTTGGATTCGTTTAGGATTGATACAGGGCTATCGGGAGAGAGCGGGGCAGTGGGATTAGTTTAGGATTAATACAGGGCTATGGGGAGAAAGTGGGGCAGTGGGATTTGTTTGGCGATTGATTCAGTGCTCAGGGGAGACAGCGGGGCAGTGGGATTAGTTTGCGATTGATACAGGGCTATGGGGAGAGAGTGGGGCAGTGGTATTAGTTTGGGATTGATGCAGGACTATGTGCAGAGATTGGGCAGTGGGATTAGTTTGAGGACTGATACAGGGCTATGGGAAGAGAGCAGAGCAGTGGGATTAGTTTGGGGATTGATAAGGGCTATGGGGAGAGAGGGGACACTGGGATTAGTTTGTGATTGATACAGAGCTATGGGGAGAGAGCAGGTCAGTGGGATTAGATTGGTTTGATACAGGGCTATGGGGAGAGTGTGGGGCAGTGGGATTGGTTTATGATTGATACAGGGCTATGGGGAGAGAGAGGGGCTGTGGGATTAGTTTGGGGATTAATACAGGGCTATGGGGAGAGAGCGGGGCAGTGGGATTAGTTTGGAAATTGATACAGGGCTATGGGGAATGAGCGAGGCAGTGGGATTAGTTTGGGATCGATACAGAGCTATGGGGAGAGAGCGGGGCAGTGGGATTAGTTTGGGGATTGATTCAGGGCTAAGGGGTGAGAGTGGGGCTGTGGGATTAGTTTGGACTTGATACAGGGCTATGGGGAGAGAGCAGGTCAGCGGGATTAGATTGGTTTTATACAGGGCTATGGGGAAAGTGTGGCACAGTGGGATTAGTTTAGGATTGACACAGGGCTATGGGGAGAGAGCGGGGCAGTGGGATTAGTTTAGGATTGATACAGGGCTATGGGGAGAGAGCGGGGCAGTGGGATTAGTTTGGGGATTGATACAGGGCTATTGGGATTGAGTGGGGCAGCGGTATTAGTTTGCGGATTGATACAGGGTTATGGGGAGAGAGCGGGGCAGTGCGATAAGTTTGGGGATTGATACAGTGCTATGGGCAGACAGTGGGAAAGTGGGATTAGTTTGGGATTTAAACAGGGCTATCTGGAGAGAGCGGGGTATTGGGATTAGTTTGGGGATTGATACAGGGCGATGGGGAGAGTTTGGGGCAGTGGGATTAGTTTGGGATTGATACAGGGCTATGGGAAGAGAGCATTGCATTGGGATTAGTTTGGGGATTGATAAGGGCTATGGGGAGAGTTGGGACACTGGGATTAGTTTGGGATTGATACAGAGCTGTGGGGAGAGAGCAGGTCAGTGGGATTAGTTTAGGATTGATCCAGGGCTATGGGGAGAGAGTGGGGCAGTGGGATTAGTTTGGGGATTGAATAGGGCTATGGGGAGAGATTGGGACAGTGGGATTAGTTTGGGATTGATACAGGGCTATGGGGAGAGAGTGGGGCACTGGGATTAGTTTGAGATTTATACAGGGCTATAGGGAGGGAGCAGGGAATTGGGATTAGTTTAGGGATTGATAAGGGCTATGAGGAGAGAGGGGCACTGCTATTAGTTTGCGATCGATACAGAGCTATGGGCAGAGAGTGGGCAGTTGGATTAGTTTAAGATTAATACAGGGCTATGGGGAGAGAGCGGGGCAGTGGGATTAGTTTGGGGATTGATACAGGGCGATGGGGAGAGCGGGGCAGTGGGATTAGTTTGGGATTGATACAGGGCTATGGGGAGAGAGTGGGGCAGTGGGATTAGTTTGGGATTGATACGGGTCTATCGGGAGAGAGCGCGGCAGTGGGATGAGACTGGGATTGATAGAGGGATATGGGGAGACAGTGGGACAGTGGGATTAATTTGGGATTGATATAGGGCGATGGGGAGAGAGTGGGTCAGTGGGATTAGTTTGGGATTGATATGGGGCCATGGGGAGAGAGTGGGGCAGTGGGATTAGTTTGGCATTGATACAGGTCTATGGGGAGAGAGCGAGGCAGTGGGATTAGTTTGTGGTTGATACGGGGCTATGGGGAGGGAGCGGGGCAGTGGGATTAGTTTGGGGATTGACAGAGGGCTATGGTGAGAGAGCGGGGCAGTTGGATTCGTTTAGGATTGATACAGGGCTATGGGGAGAGCATGTGGCAGTGGGATTAGTTTAGGATTGATACAGGGCTATGGGGAGAGAGCGGGGCAGTGGGATTAGTTTGGGATTGATACAGGATTATGGGGAGAGAGTGGGGCTGTGGGATTAGTTTTGGATTGATACAGGGCTATGGGGAGAGAGCGAGGCAGCGGGATTAGTTTCCCGCTTGTTATAGGGCTATGGGGAGGGAGCGTGGAAGTGGGATTAGTTTGGGAATGATACAGGGCTATGGGGAGAGAGTGGGGCAGTGGGATTAGTTTGGGATTGATATGGGGCTATCGGGAGAGAGCGGGGCAGTGGGATGAGACTGGGATTGATAGAGGGATATGGGGAGACAGTGGGACAGTGGGATTAATTTGGGATTGATACAGGGCGATGGGGAGAGAGTGGGTCAGTGGGATTAGTTTGGGATTGAGATGGGGCCATGGGGAGAGAGTGGGGCAGTGGGATTAGTTTGGCATTGAAACAGGTCTATGGGGAGAGAGCGGGGCAGTGGGATTAGTTTGTGGTTGATACGGGGCTATGGGGAGGGAGCGGGGCAGTGGGATTAGTTTGGGGATTGACAGAGGGCTATGGGGAGAGAGCGGGGCAGTTGGATTAGTTTAGGATTGATACAGGACTATCGGAAGAGAGCGGGGCAGTGGGATTAGTTTGCGGTTGATACGGGGCTATGGGGAGAGAGTGGGGCAGTGGGATTAGTTTAGGGTTGATACAGGGCTATGGGGAGAGAGGGGGGCAGTGGGATTAGTTTGCAGTTAATGAAGAGCTATGGGGAGAGCGTGGGGCAGTCAGATTAGTTTAGGATTGATATAGGGCTATGGGGAGAGAGCGGGGCAGTGGGATTAGTTTGGGAATCGATACAGTGCTATGGGGAGAGAGCGGGGCAGTGGGATTAGTTTGGGGAGTGATACAGGGCTATGGGGAGAGAGCGGGGCAATTGCATTAGTTTAGGATTGATACAGGGCTATGGGGAGAGAGCGGGGCAGTGGGATTAGTTTAGGATTGATACAGGGCTATGGCGAGAGAGCGGGGCAGTGGGATTAGTTTGGGGATTGATACAGTGCTATGGGGAGACAGTGGGAAAGTGGGATTAGTTTGGGATTTAAACAGGGCTATCTGGAGAGAGCGGGGCAGTGGGATTAGTTTGGGGATTGATACAGGGCGATGGGGAGAGATTGGGGCAGTGGGATTAGTTTGGGATTGTTACAGGGCTATGGGAAGAGAGCAGTGCAGTGGGATTAGTTTGGGGATTGATAAGGGCTATGGGGAGAGTTGGGTCACTGAGATTATTTTGGGATTGATACAGAGCTATGGGAGAGAGCAGGTCAGTGGGATTAGATTGGGATTGATACAGGGCTATTGGGAGAGCATGGGGCAGTGGGTTTAGTTTGGGATCGATACAGAGCTATGGGGAGAGAGCGGGGCAGTGGAATTAGTTTGGAGATTGACAGAGGGCTATGGGGAGTGAGCGGGGCAGTTGGATTCGTTTAGGATTGATACAGGGCTATCGGGAGAGAGCGGGGCAGTGGGATTAGTTTAGGATTAATACAGGGCTATGGGGAGAAAGTGGGGCAGTGGGATTTGTTTGGCGATTGATTCAGTGCTCAGGGGAGACAGCGGGGCAGTGGGATTAGTTTGCGATTGATACAGGGCTATGGGGAGAGAGTGGGGCAGTGGTATTAGTTTGGGATTGATGCAGGACTATGTGCAGAGATTGGGCAGTGGGATTAGTTTGAGGACTGATACAGGGCTATGGGAAGAGAGCAGAGCAGTGGGATTAGTTTGGGGATTGATAAGGGCTATGGGGAGAGAGGGGACACTGGGATTAGTTTGTGATTGATACAGAGCTATGGGGAGAGAGGAGGTCAGTGGGATTAGATTGGTTTGATACAGGGCTATGGGGAGAGTGTGGGGCAGTGGGATTGGTTTATGATTGATACAGGGCTATGGGGAGAGAGAGGGGCTGTGGGATTAGTTTGGGGATTAATACAGGGCTATGGGGAGAGTGTGGGGCAGTGGGATTAGTTTGGAAATTGATACAGGGCTATGGGGAATGAGCGAGGCAGTGGGATTAGTTTGGGATCGATACAGAGCTATGGGGAGAGAGCGGGGCAGTGGGATTAGTTTGGGGATTGATTCAGGGCTAAGGGGTGAGAGTGGGGCTGTGGGATTAGTTTGGACTTGATACAGGGCTATGGGGAGAGAGCAGGTCAGCGGGATTAGATTGGTTTTATACAGGGCTATGGGGAAAGTGTGGCACAGTGGGATTAGTTTAGGATTGACACAGGGCTATGGGGAGAGAGCGGGGCAGTGGGATTAGTTTAGGATTGATACAGGGCTATGGGGAGAGAGCGGGGCAGTGGGATTAGTTTGGGGATTGATACAGGGCTATTGGGATTGAGTGGGGCAGCGGTATTAGTTTGCGGATTGATACAGGGTTATGGGGAGAGAGCGGGGCAGTGCGATAAGTTTGGGGATTGATACAGTGCTATGGGCAGACAGTGGGAAAGTGGGATTAGTTTGGGATTTAAACAGGGCTATCTGGAGAGAGCGGGGTATTGGGATTAGTTTGGGGATTGATACAGGGCGATGGGGAGAGTTTGGGGCAGTGGGATTAGTTTGGGATTGATACAGGGCTATGGGAAGAGAGCATTGCATTGGGATTAGTTTGGGGATTGATAAGGGCTATGGGGAGAGTTGGGACACTGGGATTAGTTTGGGATTGATACAGAGCTGTGGGGAGAGAGCTGGTCAGTGGGATTAGTTTAGGATTGATCCAGGGCTATGGGGAGAGAGTGGGGCAGTGGGATTAGTTTGGGGATTGAATAGGGCAATGGGCGAGATTGGGACAGTGGGATTAGTTTGGGATTGATACAGGGCTATGGGGAGAGAGCGCGGCAGTGGGATGAGACTGGGATTGATAGAGGGATATGGGGAGACAGTGGGACAGTGGGATTAATTTGGGATTGATATAGGGCGATGGGGAGAGAGTGGGTCAGTGGGATTAGTTTGGGATTGATATGGGGCCATGGGGAGAGAGTGGGGCAGTGGGATTAATTTGGCATTGATACAGGTCTATGGGGAGAGAGCGAGGCAGTGGGATTAGTTTGTGGTTGATACGGGGCTATGGGGAGGGAGCGGGGCAGTGGGATTAGTTTGGGGATTGACAGAGGGCTATGGTGAGAGAGCGGGGCAGTTGGATTCGTTTAGGATTGATACAGGGCTATGGGGAGAGCATGTGGCAGTGGGATTAGTTTAGGATTGATACAGGGCTATGGGGAGAGAGCGGGGCAGTGGGATTAGTTTAGGATTGATACAGGGCTATGGGGAGAGCATGTGGCAGTGGGATTAGTTTAGGATTGATACAGGGCTATGGGGAGAGAGCGGGGCAGTGGGATTAGTTTAGGATTGATACAGGGCTATGGGGAGAGAGCGGGGCAGTGGGATTAGTTTAGGATTGATACAGGGCTATGGGGAGAGAGCGGGGCAGTGGGATTAGTTTGCTGTTGATGCAGAGCTATGGGGAGAGCGTGGGGCAGTGGGATTAGTTTAGGATTGATATAGGGCTTAGGGAGATGGCGGGGCAGTGGGATTAGCTTGGGAATCGATACAGGGCTATGGGGAGAGAGCGGGGCAATGGGATTAGTTTGGGGATTGATACAGGGCTATGGGGAGAGAGCAGGGCAATTGCATTAGTTTATGATTGATACAGGGCTCTGGGGAGAGAGCGGGGCAGTGGGATTAGTTTGGGATTGATATAGGGCTATGGGGAGAGAGTGGGGCAGTGGGATTAGTTTGGAAATTGATACAGGGCTATGGGGAAAGAGCGGGGCAGTGGGATTAGTTTGGGGATTGATACAGGGCTATGGGGAGAGAGTGGGGCGGTGGGATTAGTTTGGGGATTGACAGAGCGCTATGGGGTGAGAGTGGGGCAGTGGGATTAGTTTTGGGATTGATTCAGGGCTAAGGGGAGACAGCGGGGCAGTGGGATTAGTTTGGACTTGATACAGGGCTATGGGGAGAGAGCAGGTCAGCGGGATTAGATTGGTTTTATACAGGGCTATGGGGAAAGTGTGGCACAGTGGGATTAGTTTAGGATTGATACAGGGATATGGGGAGAGAGCGGGGCAGTGGGATTAGTTTAGGATTGATACAGGGCTATGGGGAGAGAGCGGGGCAGTGGGATTAGTTTGGGGATTGATACAGTGCTATGGGGAGAAAGCGGGGCAGTGGGATTAGTTTGCGGATTGATACAGGGTTATGGGGAGAGCGCGGGGCAGTGCGATAAGTTTGGGGATTGATACAGTGCTATGGGCAGACAGTGGGAAAGTGGGATTAGTTTGGGATTTAAACAGGGCTATCTGGAGAGAGCGGGGCAGTGGGATTAGTTTGGGGATTGATACAGGGCGATGGGGAGAGTTGGGTCACTGAGATTATTTTGGGATTGATACAGAGCTATGGGAGAGAGCAGGTCAGTGGGATTAGATTGGGATTGATACAGGGCTATTGGGAGAGCATGGGGCAGTGGGTTTAGTTTGGGATCGATACAGAGCTATGGGGAGAGAGCGGGGCAGTGGAATTAGTTTGGGGATTGACAGAGGGCTATGGGGAGTGAGCGGGGCAGTTGGATTCGTTTAGGATTGATACAGGGCTATCGGGAGAGAGCGGGGCAGTGGGATTAGTTTAGGATTAATACAGGGCTATGGGGAGAAAGTGGGGCAGTGGGATTTGTTTGGCGATTGATTCAGTGCTCAGGGGAGACAGCGGGGCAGTGGGATTAGTTTGCGATTGATACAGGGCTATGGGGAGAGAGTGGGGCAGTGGTATTAGTTTGGGATTGATGCAGGACTATGTGCAGAGATTGGGCAGTGGGATTAGTTTGAGGACTGATACAGGGCTATGGGAAGAGAGCAGAGCAGTGGGATTAGTTTGGGGATTGATAAGGGCTATGGGGAGAGAGGGGACACTGGGATTAGTTTGTGATTGATACAGAGCTATGGGGAGAGAGCAGGTCAGTGGGATTAGATTGGTTTGATACAGGGCTATGGGGAGAGTGTGGGGCAGTGGGATTGGTTTATGATTGATACAGGGCTATGGGGAGAGAGAGGGGCTGTGGGATTAGTTTGGGGATTAATACAGGGCTATGGGGAGAGTGTGGGGCAGTGGGATTAGTTTGGAAATTGATACAGGGCTATGGGGAATGAGCGAGGCAGTGGGATTAGTTTGGGATCGATACAGAGCTATGGGGAGAGAGCGGGGCAGTGGGATTAGTTTGGGGATTGATTCAGGGCTAAGGGGTGAGAGTGGGGCTGTGGGATTAGTTTGGACTTGATACAGGGCTATGGGGAGAGAGCAGGTCAGCGGGATTAGATTGGTTTTATACAGGGCTATGGGGAAAGTGTGGCACAGTGGGATTAGTTTAGGATTGACACAGGGCTATGGGGAGAGAGCGGGGCAGTGGGATTAGTTTAGGATTGATACAGGGCTATGGGGAGAGAGCGGGGCAGTGGGATTAGTTTGGGGATTGATACAGGGCTATTGGGATTGAGTGGGGCAGCGGTATTAGTTTGCGGATTGATACAGGGTTATGGGGAGAGAGCGGGGCAGTGCGATAAGTTTGGGGATTGATACAGTGCTATGGGCAGACAGTGGGAAAGTGGGATTAGTTTGGGATTTAAACAGGGCTATCTGGAGAGAGCGGGGTATTGGGATTAGTTTGGGGATTGATACAGGGCGATGGGGAGAGTTTGGGGCAGTGGGATTAGTTTGGGATTGATACAGGGCTATGGGAAGAGAGCATTGCATTGGGATTAGTTTGGGGATTGATAAGGGCTATGGGGAGAGTTGGGACACTGGGATTAGTTTGGGATTGATACAGAGCTGTGGGGAGAGAGCAGGTCAGTGGGATTAGTTTAGGATTGATCCAGGGCTATGGGGAGAGAGTGGGGCAGTGGGATTAGTTTGGGGATTGAATAGGGCTATGGGGAGAGATTGGGACAGTGGGATTAGTTTGGGATTGATACAGGGCTATGGGGAGAGAGTGGGGCACTGGGATTAGTTTGAGATTTATACAGGGCTATAGGGAGGGAGCAGGGAATTGGGATTAGTTTAGGGATTGATAAGGGCTATGAGGAGAGAGGGGCACTGCTATTAGTTTGCGATCGATACAGAGCTATGGGCAGAGAGTGGGCAGTTGGATTAGTTTAAGATTAATACAGGGCTATGGGGAGAGAGCGGGGCAGTGGGATTAGTTTGGAAATTGATACAGGGCTATGGGGAATGAGCGAGGCAGTGGGATTAGTTTGGGATCGATACAGAGCTATGGGGAGAGAGCGGGGCAGTGGGATTAGTTTGGGGATTGATTCAGGGCTAAGGGGTGAGAGTGGGGCTGTGGGATTAGTTTGGACTTGATACAGGGCTATGGGGAGAGAGCAGGTCAGCGGGATTAGATTGGTTTTATACAGGGCTATGGGGAAAGTGTGGCACAGTGGGATTAGTTTAGGATTGACACAGGGCTATGGGGAGAGAGCGGGGCAGTGGGATTAGTTTAGGATTGATACAGGGCTATGGGGAGAGAGCGGGGCAGTGGGATTAGTTTGGGGATTGATACAGGGCTATTGGGATTGAGTGGGGCAGCGGTATTAGTTTGCGGATTGATACATGGTTATGGGGAGAGAGCGGGGCAGTGCGATAAGTTTGGGGATTGATACAGTGCTATGGGCAGACAGTGGGAAAGTGGGATTAGTTTGGGATTTAAACAGGGCTATCTGGAGAGAGCGGGGTATTGGGATTAGTTTGGGGATTGATACAGGGCGATGGGGAGAGTTTGGGGCAGTGGGATTAGTTTGGGATTGATACAGGGCTATGGGAAGAGAGCATTGCATTGGGATTAGTTTGGGGATTGATAAGGGCTATGGGGAGAGTTGGGACACTGGGATTAGTTTGGGATTGATACAGAGCTGTGGGGAGAGAGCTGGTCAGTGGGATTAGTTTAGGATTGATCCAGGGCTATGGGGAGAGAGTGCGGCAGTGGGATTAGTTTGGGGATTGAATAGGGCTATGGGGAGAGATTGGGACAGTGGGATTAGTTTGGGATTGATACAGGGCTATGGGGAGAGAGTGGGGCACTGGGATTAGTTTGAGATTTATACAGGGCTATAGGGAGGGAGCAGGGAATTGGGATTAGTTTAGGGATTGATAAGGGCTATGAGGAGAGAGGGGCACTGCTATTAGTTTGCGATCGATACAGAGCTATGGGCAGAGAGTGGGCAGTTGGATTAGTTTAAGATTAATACAGGGCTATGGGGAGAGAGCGGGGCAGTGGGATTAGTTTGGGGATTGATACAGGGCGATGGGGAGAGCGGGGCAGTGGGATTAGTTTGGGATTGATACAGGGCTATGGGGAGAGAGTGGGGCAGTGGGATTAGTTTGGGATTGATACGGGTCTATCGGGAGAGAGCGCGGCAGTGGGATGAGACTGGGATTGATAGAGGGATATGGGGAGACAGTGGGACAGTGGGATTAATTTGGGATTGATATAGGGCGATGGGGAGAGAGTGGGTCAGTGGGATTAGTTTGGGATTGATATGGGGCCATGGGGAGAGAGTGGGGCAGTGGGATTAGTTTGGCATTGATACAGGTCTATGGGGAGAGAGCGAGGCAGTGGGATTAGTTTGTGGTTGATACGGGGCTATGGGGAGGGAGCGGGGCAGTGGGATTAGTTTGGGGATTGACAGAGGGCTATGGTGAGAGAGCGGGGCAGTTGGATTCGTTTAGGATTGATACAGGGCTATGGGGAGAGCATGTGGCAGTGGGATTAGTTTAGGATTGATACAGGGCTATGGGGAGAGAGCGGGGCAGTGGGATTAGTTTAGGATTGATACAGGGCTATGGGGAGAGCATGTGGCAGTGGGATTAGTTTAGGATTGATACAGGGCTATGGGGAGAGAGCGGGGCAGTGGGATTAGTTTAGGATTGATACAGGGCTATGGGGAGAGAGCGGGGCAGTGGGATTAGTTTAGGATTGATACAGGGCTATGGGGAGAGAGCGGGGCAGTGGGATTAGTTTGCTGTTGATGCAGAGCTATGGGGAGAGCGTGGGGCAGTGGGATTAGTTTAGGATTGATATAGGGCTTAGGGAGATGGCGGGGCAGTGGGATTAGCTTGGGAATCGATACAGGGCTATGGGGAGAGAGCGGGGCAATGGGATTAGTTTGGGGATTGATACAGGGCTATGGGGAGAGAGCGGGGCAATTGCATTAGTTTATGATTGATACAGGGCTATGGGGAGAGAGCGGGGCAGTGGGATTAGTTTGGGATTGATATAGGGCTATGGGGAGAGAGTGGGGCAGTGGGATTAGTTTGGAAATTGATACAGGGCTATGGGGAAAGAGCGGGGCAGTGGGATTAGTTTGGGGATTGATACAGGGCTATGGGGAGAGAGTGGGGCGGTGGGATTAGTTTGGGGATTGACAGAGCGCTATGGGGTGAGAGTGGGGCAGTGGGATTAGTTTTGGGATTGATTCAGGGCTAAGGGGAGACAGCGGGGCAGTGGGATTAGTTTGGACTTGATACAGGGCTATGGGGAGAGAGCAGGTCAGCGGGATTAGATTGGTTTTATACAGGGCTATGGGGAAAGTGTGGCACAGTGGGATTAGTTTAGGATTGATACAGGGCTATGGGGAGAGAGCGGGGCAGTGGGATTAGTTTAGGATTGATACAGGGCTATGGGGAGAGAGCGGGGCAGTGGGATTAGTTTGGGGATTGATACAGTGCTATGGGGAGAAAGCGGGGCAGTGGGATTAGTTTGCGGATTGATACAGGGTTATGGGGAGAGAGCGGGGCAGTGCGATAAGTTTGGGGATTGATACAGTGCTATGGGCAGACAGTGGGAAAGTGGGATTAGTTTGGGATTTAAACAGGGCTATCTGGAGAGAGCGGGGCAGTGAGATTAGTTTGGGAATTGATACAGGGCGATGGGGAGAGTTTGGGGCAGTGGGATTAGTTTGGGATTGATACAGGGCTATGGGAAGAGAGCATTGCAGTGGGATTAGTTTGGGGATTGATAAGGGCTATGGGGAGAGTTGGGACACTGGGATTAGTTTGGGATTGATACAGAGCTGTGGGGAGAGAGCAGGTCAGTGGGATTAGTTTTGGATTGATCCAGGGCTATGGGGAGAGAGTGGGGCAGTGGGATTAGTTTGGGGATTGAATAGGGCTATGGGGAGAGATTGGGACAGTGGGATTAGTTTGGGATTGATACAGGGCTATGGGGAGAGAGTGGGGCACTGGGATTAGTTTGAGATTTATACAGGGCTATAGGGAGGGAGCGGGGAATTGGGATTAGTTTAGGGATTGATAAGGGCGATGGGGAGAGAGGGGCACTGCTATTAGTTTGCGATCGATACAGAGCTATGGGCAGAGAGTGGGCAATGGGATTAGTTTAAGATTAATACAGGGCTATGGGGAGAGAGCGGGGCAGTGGGATTAGTTTGGGATTGATCCAGGGCTATGGGGAGAGAGCGGGGCAGTGGGATTAGTTTGGGATTGATATAGGGCTATAAGGAGAGAGACGGGCAATGTGATTAGTTTGGGAATTGATACAGGAATATGGGGAGAGAGCGGGGTAGTGGGATTAGTTTGGATTGATACAGGGCTGTGGGGAGAGAGTGGGACAGTGGGATTGGTTTTGGGATTTGTGCAGGACTCAGGGGAGGGAGCGGGGCAGTGGGTTTAGTCTGGGATTGTTACAGGGCTATGGGGAGAGAGTGGGGCATTGGGATTAGTTTAGGATTGATAAGGGCTGTGGGGAGAGAGGGGCATTGGGATTAGTTTGGGATTGATAGAGAGCTATGGGGAGTGAGCAAGTCAGTGGGTTTAGATTGGGATTGACACAGGGCGATGGGGAGAGAGTGGGGCAGTGGGATTAGTTTGGGATTGAGAGAGGGCTATGGGGAGAGAGTGGGGCAGTGGGATTAGTTTGGGATTGATACAGGACTATGGGGAGAGAGTGGGGCAGTGGGATTAGTTTTGGATTGATACGGGGCTATGGGGAGAGAGTGTGGCAGTGGGATTAGCTTTGAGATTGACACAGGGCTATGGGGAGAGAGCGAGGCAGTGGGATTAGTTTGCCGCTTGTTATAGGGCTATGGGGAGGGAGCGTGGAAGTGGGATTAGTTTGGGAATGATACAGGGCTATGGGGAGAGAGTGGGGCAGTGGGATTAGTTTAGGATTGATGCAGGACTATGGGGAGAGAGTGAGGCAGTGGGATTAGTTTGGGGATTGGTACAGGGCTATGGGGAGAGAGCAGGGCAGTGGGATTAGTTTGGGATCGACACAGCTATGGGGAGAGAGTCGGGCAGTGCGATTAGTTTGGGGATTGACAGAGGGCTATGGGGAGAGAGCGGGGCAATGGGATCAGTTTAGGATTGGTACAGGGCTATGGGGACAGAGCGGGGCAGTGGGATTAGTTTGGGGATTGAAAGAGCGCTATGGGGAGAGAGTGGGGCAGTGGGATTAGTTTTTGGATTGATTCAGGGCGAAGGTGAGAGAGCGGGGCAGTGCGATTAGTTTGGAATTGATACTGGGCTATGGGGAGAGAGTGGGGCAGTGGGATTAGTTTGGGATTGATACAGGTCTATGGGGAGAGAGTGCGGAAGTGGGATTAGTTTGCGGATTGATACAGGGCTATGGGGAGCGGGGCAGTGGGATTAGTTTGGGGATTGATAGAAGGCTATGTGGGGAGATTGGAGCAGTGGGATTAGTTTGGGGATTGATAGAGGGCTATGGGGAGACAGTGGGACTGTGGGATTAGTTTGGGATTGATATAGGGCTATGGGGAGAGAGTGGGGCAGTGGGATTAGTTTGGGATTGAAACAGCACTACGGGGAGAGATTGGGGCAGTGGAATTAGTTTGGGATTGATACAGGGCTATGGGGAGAGAGTGGGGCAGTGGTATTAGTTTGGGATTGATGCAGGACTATGTGCAGAGAGTTGGGCAGTGGGATTAGTTTGAGGACTGATACAGGGCTATGGGGAGAGAGAGTGACAGTTTGGGATTGATACAGGGCTATGCGGAGAGAGTGGGGCAGTGGAATTTGTTTGGGATTGATACAGGGCTATGGGAAGAGAGCAGAGCTGTGGGATTAGTTTGGGGATTGATAAGGGCTATGGGGAGAGAGGGGACACTGGGATTAGTTTGGGATTGATACAGAGCTATGAGGAGAGAGCAGGTCAGTGGGATTAGATTGGTTTGATACAGGGCTATGGGGAGAGTGTGGGGCAGTGGGATTAGTTTAGGATTGACGCAGGGCTATGGGGAGTGAGCGAGGCAGTGGGATTAGTTTGGGGATTGATACAGGGCGATGGGGAGAGAGTGGGGCGGTGGGATTAGTTTGGGATCGAAACAGAGCTATGGGGAGAGAGCGGGGCAGTGGGATTAGTTTGGGGATTGATAGAGCGCTATGGGGTGAGAGTGGGGCAGTGGGATTAGTTTTGGGATTGATTCAGGGCTAAGGGAGACAGCGGGGCAGTGGGATTAGTTTGGACTTGATACAGGGTTATGGGGAGAGAGCAGGTCAGCGGGATTAGATTGGTTTTATACAGGGCTATGGGGAAAGTGTGGCACAGTGGGATTAGTTTAGGATTGACACAGGGCTATGGGGAGTGATCGAGGCAGTGGGATTAGTTTGGGGATTGATAAGGACTATCGGGGGAAAGGGGACATTGGAATTCATTTGGGCTTGATACAGAGCTATTGGGAGTGAGCAAGTCAGTATGTTTAGATTTGGATTGATACAGGACTATGGGGAGAGCGTGGGGCAGTGGGATTAGTTTAGGATTGATGCAGGGCTATGGGGAGAGAGTGAGGCAGTGGGATTAGTTTAGGGATTGGTACAGGGCTATGGGGAGAGAGCAGGGCAGTGGGATTAGTTTGGGATCGACACAGCTATGGGGAGAGAGTCGGGCAGTGCGATTAGTTTGAGGATTGACAGAGGGCTATGGGGAGAGAGCGGGGCAATGGGATCAGTTTAGGATTGGTACAGGGCTATGGGGACAGAGCGGGGCAGTGGGATTAGTTTGGGGATTGAAAGAGCGCTATGGGGAGAGAGTGGGGCAGTGGGATTAGTTTTTGGATTGATTCAGGGCGAAGGTGAGAGAGCGGGGCAGTGCGATTAGTTTGGAATTGATACTGGGCTATGGGGAGAGAGTGGGGCAGTGGGATTAGTTTGGGATTGATACAGGTCTATGGGGAGAGAGTGCGGAAGTGGGATTAGTTTGCGGATTGATACAGGGCTATGGGGAGCGGGGCAGTGGGATTAGTTTGGGGATTGATAGAAGGCTATGTGGGGAGATTGGAGCAGTGGGATTAGTTTGGGGATTGATAGAGGGCTATGGGGAGACAGTGGGACTGTGGGATTAGTTTGGGATTGATACAGGGCTATTTGGAGAGAGTGGGGCAGTGGGATTAGTTTGGGGATTGATGCAGTGCTCTGGGGAGACAGTGGGACAGTGGGATTAGTTTGGGATTTATACAGGGCTATTTGGAGAGAGCGGGGCTGTGTGATTACGTTGGGGATTGATACAGAGCGATGTGGAGAGAGTGGGGCAGTGGGATTAGTTTGGGATTGATACAGGGCTATGGGAAGAGAGCAGTGCAGTGGGATTAGTTTGGGGATTGATAAGGGCTATGGGGAGAGTGGGGACACTGGGATTAGTTTGGGATTGATACAGAGCTAAGGGGAGAGAGCAGGTCAGTGGGATTAGTTTAGGATTCATCCAGGGCTATTGGGAGAGAGCTGAGCAGTGGGATTAGTTTGGGGATTGATAAGGACTATGGGGAGAGAGTGGGGCAGTGGGATTAGTTTGGGGATTGACAGAGGGCTCTGGGGCGAGAGTGGGGCAGTGGGATTAGTTTGGGATTGATACAGCACTATGGGGAGAGAGTGGGGCAATGGGATTAGTTTGGGATTGATACAGGCCTTTGGGGAGAGAGTGGGGCAGTGGGATTAGTTTTGGATTGATGCAGGACTATGTGGAGAGAGTGGGGCAGTGGGATTAGTTTGGGATTGATGCAGGACTATGTGCAGAGAGTTGGGCAGTGGGATTAGTTTGAGGACTGATACAGGGCTATGGGGAGACTGTGGGACAGTGGGGTTAGTTTGGGATTGATACAGGGCTATGCGGAGAGAGTGGGGCAGTGGGATTAGTTTGGGCTTGATACAGGGCTATGGGAAGAGAGCGGGGCAGTGGGATTAGTTTGAGGATTGATACAGGGCGATGGGGAGAGAGCGAGGCAGTGGGATTAGTTTGGGGATTGATACCGGGCGATGGGGAGAGAGTGAGGCAGTGGGATTAGTTTGGGGATTGATAAGGACTATCGGGGGAAAGGGGACATTGTGATTCATTTGGGATTGATACAGAGCTATTGGGAGTGAGCAAGTCAGTGTGTTTAGATTTGGATTGATACAGGGCTATGGGGAGAGCGTGGGGCGGTGGGATTAATTTAGGATTGATGCAGGGCTATGGGGAGAGAGTGAGGCAGTGGGATTAGTTTGGGGATTGATAGAAGGCTATGTGGGGAGATTGGGGCAGTGGGATTAGTTTGGGGATTGATAGAGGGCTATGGGGAGACAGTGGGACTGTGGGATTAGTTTGGGATTGATACAGGGCTATTTGGAGAGAGTGGGGCAGTGGGATTAGTTTGGGGATTGATGCAGTGCTCTGGGGAGACAGTGGGACAGTGGGATTAGTTTGGGATTTATACAGGGCTATTTGGAGAGAGCGGGGCTGTGTGATTACGTTGGGGATTGATACAGAGCGATGTGGAGAGAGTGGGGCAGTGGGATTAGTTTGGGATTGATACAGGGCTATGGGAAGAGAGCAGTGCAGTGGGATTAGTTTGGGGATTGATAAGGGCTATGGGGAGAGTGGGGACACCGGGATTAGTTTGGGATTGATACAGAGCTATGGGGAGAGAGCAGGTCAGTGGGATTAGTTTAGGATTCATCCAGGGCTATTGGGAGAGAGCTGAGCAGTGGGATTAGTTTGGGGATTGATAAGGACTATGGGGAGAGAGTGGGGCAGTGGGATTAGTTTGGGGATTGACAGAGGGCTCTGGGGCGAGAGTGGGGCAGTGGGATTAGTTTGGGATTGATACAGCACTATGGGGAGAGAGTGGGGCAATGGGATTAGTTTGGGATTGATACAGGCCTTTGGGGAGAGAGTGGGGCAGTGGGATTAGTTTGGGATTGATGCAGGACTATGTGCAGAGAGTTGGGCAGTGGGATTAGTTTGAGGACTGATACAGGGCTATGGGGAGACTGTGGGACGGTGGGGTTAGTTTGGGATTGATACAGGGCTATGCGGAGAGAGTGGGGCAGTGGGATTAGTTTGGGCTTGATACAGGGCTATGGGAAGAGAGCGGGGCAGTGGGATTAGTTTGAGGATTGATACAGGGCGATGGGGAGAGAGCGAGGCAGTGGGATTAGTTTGGGGATTGATACCGGGCGATGGGGAGAGAGTGAGGCAGTGGGATTAGTTTGGGGATTGATAAGGACTATCGGGGGAAAGGGGACATTGTGATTCATTTGGGATTGATACAGAGCTATTGGGAGTGAGCAAGTCAGTGTGTTTAGATTTGGATTGATACAGGACTATGGGGAGAGCGTGGGGCAGTGGGATTAATTTAGGATTGATGCAGGGCTATGGGGAGAGAGTGAGGCAGTGGGATTAGTTTGGGGATTGGTACAGGGCTATGGGGAGAGAGTAGGGCAGTGGGATTAGTTTGGGATCGACACAGCTAATGGGAGAGAGTGGGGCAGTGCGATTAGTTTGGGGATTGACAGAGGGCTATGGGGAGAGAGCGGGGCAATAGGATTAGTTTAGGATTGGTACAGGGCTATGGGGAGAGAGCGGGGCAGTGGGATTAGTTTGGGGATTGAAAGAGCGCTATGGGGTGAGAGTGGGGCAGTGGGATTAGTTTTGGGATTGATTCAGGGCTAAGGTGAGAGAGCGGGGCAGTGCGATTAGTTTGGAATTGATACTGGGCTATGGGGAGAGAGTGGGGCAGTGGGATTAGTTTGGGATTGATACAGGGCTATGGGGAGAGAGTGCGGAAGTGGGATTAGTTTGCGGATTGATACAGGGCTATGTGGAGCGGGGCAGTGGGATTAGTTTGGGGATTGATAGAAGGCTATGTGGGGTGAGTGGGGCAGTGGGATTAGTTTGGGGATTGATAGAGGGCTATGGGGAAACAGTGGGACAGTGGTATTAGTTTGGGATTGATACAGGGCTATTTGGAGAGAGTGGGGCAGTGGGATTAGTTTGGGGATTGATGCAGTGCTATGGGGAGACAGGGGGACAGTGGGATTAGTTTGGGATTCATACAGGGTTATTTGGAGAGAGCCGGGCAGTGTGATTACGTAGGGGATTGATACAGAGCGATGTGGAGAGAGTGGGGCAGTGGGATTAGTTTGGGATTGATACAGGGCTATGGGAAGAGAGCAGTGCAGTGGGATTAGTTTGGGGATTGATAAGGGCTATGGGGAGAGAGTGGGGCAATGGGATTAGTTTGGGATTGATACAGCGCTGTGGGAAGAGAGTGGGGCAATGGGATTAGTTTGGGATTGATACAGGCCTATGGGGAGAGAGTGGGGCAGTGGGATTAGTTTGGGATTGATGCAGGACTATGTGAGAGAGTGGGGCAGTGGGATTAGTTTGGGATTGATGCAGGACTATGTGCAGAGAGTTGGGCAGTGGGATTAGTTTGAGGACTGATACAGGGCTATGGGGAGACTGTGGGACAGCGGGGTTAGTTTGGGATTGATACAGGGCTGTGCGGAGAGAGTGGGGCAGTGGAATTAGCTTGGGATTGATACAGGGCTATGGGAAGAGAGCAGAGCCGTGGGATTAGTTTGGGGATTGATAAGGGCTATGGGGAGAGATTGGGGCAGTGAGATTAGTTTGGGATTGATACAGGGCTATGGGAAGAGTGGGGACACTGGGATTAGTTTGGGATTGATACAGAGCTATGGGGAGAGAGCAGGTCAGTGGGATTAGTTTAGGATTGATCCAGGGCTATGGGGAGAGAGCTGGGCAGTGGTATTAGTTTGGGGATTGATAAGGACGATGGGGAGAGAGGGGACACTGGGATTATTTTGGGATTGATACAGAGCTATGGGGAGAGAGGATGTCAGTGGGATTAGATTGGGATTGATACAGGGCTATTGGGAGTGCATGGGGCAGTGGGATTAGTTTGGGGTTGTTACAGGGCTATGGGGATCGAGCGGGGCAGTGGGATTAGTTTGGGGATTGATATCAGGCTATGGAGAGAGAGCGGGACGGTGAGATTAGTTTTGGATTGATACGGGGCTATGGGGAGAGAGTGGGGCAGTGGGATTAGTTTGGGATTGATACAGGGCTATGGGGAGAGAGTGGGGCAGTGTGATTAGTTTGGGATTGATACAGGGCGATGGGGAGAGAGTGTGTCAGTGGGATTAGTTTGGGATAGATGTGGGGCCATGGGGAGAGAGTGGGGTAGTGGGATTAGTTTGGGGATAGGTACAGGGCTATGGGGAGAGAGTGGGGCAGTGGGATTAGTTTGGGTTCGATACAGAGCTATGGGGAGAGAGCGGGGCAGTGAGATTAGTTTGAGGATTGACAGAGGGCTATGGGGAGAGAGCGGGGCAATCGGATTAGTTTAGGATTGATACAGGGCTATCGGGAGAGAGGGGACACTGGGATTATTTTGGGATTGATACAGAGCTATGGGGAGAGAGCATGTCAGTGGTATGAGATTGGGATTGATACAGGGCTATTGGGAGTGCATGGGGCAGTGGGATTAGTTTGAGGATAGGTACAGGGCTATGGGGAGAGAGTGGGGCAGTGGGATTAGTTTGGGTTCGATACAGAGCTATGGGGAGAGAGCGAGGCAGTGCGATTATTTTGGTGCTTGTTATAGGGCTATGGGGAGGGAGCGTGGCAGTGGGATTGGTTTGGGAATGATACAGGGCTATGGGGAGAGAGTGGGGCAGTGGGATTAGTTTGGGATTGATACAGGGCTATGGGGAGAGATCGAGGCAGTGGGATTAGTTTGGTGCTTGTTATAGGGCTATGGGGAGGGAGCGTGGCAGTGGGATTAATTTGGGAATGATACAGGGCTATGGGGAGAGAGTGGGGCAGTGTGATTAGTTTGTGATTGATACAGGGCGATGGTGAGAGAGTGTGTCAGTGGGATTAGTTTGGGATTGATATGGGGCCATGGGGAGAGAGTGGGGTAGTGGGATTAGTTTGCGGTTGATACGGGTATATGGGGAGGGAGCGGGGCAGTGGGATTGGTTTGGGAATGATACAGGGCTATGGGGAGAGAGTGGGGCAGTGGGATTAGTTTGGGATTGATAGAGGGATATGGGGAGACAGTGGGACACTGGGATGAATTTGGGATTGATACAGGGCTATTGGGAGTGCATGGGGCAGTGGGATTAGTTTGGGGTTGTTACAGGGCTATGGGGAGGGAGCGGGGCCGTGGGATTAGTTTGGGGATTGATATCAGGCTATGGGGAGAGAGCGGGGCAGTGGGATTAGTTTGGGGATTGATATCAGGCTATGGGGAGAGAGCGGGGCGGTGAGATAAGTTTTGGATTGATACGGGGGTATGGGGAGAGGGTGGGGCAGTGGGATTAGTTTGGGATTGATACAGGGCTATGGGGAGAGATCGAGGCAGTGGGATTAGTTCGGGGCTTGTTATAGGGCTATGGGGAGGGAGTGTGGCTGTGGGATTAGTTTGGGAATGATACAGGGCTATGGGGAGAGAGTGGGGCAGTGGGATTAGTTTGGGATTGATATGGGGCCATGGGGAGAGAGTGGCGTAGTGGGATTAGTTTGCGGTTGATACGGGTATATGGGGAGGGAGCGGGGCAGTGGGATTAGTTGAGGGATAGGTACAGGGCTATGGGGAGAGAGTGGGACAGTTGGATTAGTTTGGGATTAATACAGGTCTATGGGGAGAGAGTGCGGAAGTGGGATTAGTTTGCGGATTGATACTGGGCTATGGGGAGCGGGGCAGTGGGATTAGTTTGGGGATTGATAGAAGGCTATGCGGGGAGATTGGGGCAGTGGGATTAGTTTGGAGATTGATAGAGGGCTATGGGGAGACAGTGGGACTGTGGGATTAGTTTGGGATTGATACAGGGCTATTTGGAGAGAGTGGGGCAGTGGGATTAGTTTGGGGATTGATGCAGTGCTCTGGGGAGACAGTGGGACAGTGGGATTAGTTTGGGATTTATACAGGGCTATTTGGAAAGAGCGGGGCAGTGTGATTACGTTGGGAATGATACAGAGCGATGTGGAGAGAGTGGGGCAGTGGGATTAGTTTGGGATTGATACAGGGCTATGGGAAGAGAGCAGTGAAGTTGAATTAGTTTGGGGATTGATAAGGGCTATGGGGAGAGTGGGGACACTGGGATTAGTTTGGGATTGATACAGAGCTATGGGGAGAGAGCAGGTCAGTGGGATTAGTTTAGGATTGATCCAGGGCTATTGGGAGAGAGCTGAGCAGTGGGATTAGTTTGGGATTGATACAGCACTATGGGAAGAGAGTGGGGCAATGGGATTAGTTTGGGATTGATACAGGCCTATGGGGAGAGAGTGGGGCATTGGGATTAGTTTGGGATTGATGCAGGACTATGTGGAGAGAGTGGGGCAGTGGGATTAGTTTGGGGATTGATAAGGACTATCGGGGGAAAGGGGACATTGTGATTCAGATGGGATTGATACAGAGCTATTGGGAGTGAGCAAGTCAGTGTGTTTAGATTTGGATTGATACAGGGCTATGGGGAGAGCGTGGGGCAGTGGGATTAATTTAGGATTGATGCAGGGCTATGGGGAGAGAGTGAGGCAGTGGGATTAGTTTGGGGATTGGTACAGGGCTATGGGGAGAGAGCAGGGCAGTGGGATTAGTTTGGGATCGACACAGCTATGGGGAGAGAGTGGGGCAGTGCGATTAGTTTGGGATTGACAGAGGGCTATGGGGAGAGAGCGGGGCAATGGGATTAGTTTAGGATTGGTACAGGGCTATGGGGAGAGAGCGGGGCAGTGGGATTAGTTTGGGGATTGAAAGAGCGCTATGGGGAGAGAGTGGGGCAGTGGGATTAGTTTTGGGATTGATTCAGGGCTAAGGTGAGAGAGCGGGGCAGTGCGATTAGTTTGGAATTGATACTGGGCTATGGATAGAGAGTGGGGCAGTGGGATTAGTTTGGGATTGATACAGGGCTATGGGGAGAGAGTGCGGAAGTGGGATTAGTTTGCGGATTGATACCGGGCTATGGGGAGCGGGGCAGTGGGATTAGTTTGGGGATTGATAGAAGGCTATGTGGGGAGAGTGGGGCAGTGGGATTAATTCGGGGATTGATAGAGGGCTATGGGGAAACAGTGGGACAGTGGGATTAGTTTGGGATTGATGCGGGACTATGTGCAGAGAGTTGGGCAGTGGGATTAGTTTGAGGACTGATACAGGGCGATGGGGAGACTGTGGGACAGTGGGGTTAGTTTGGGATTGATACAGGGCTATGCGGAGAGAGTGGGGCAGTGGGATTAGTTTGGGCTTGATAAAGGGCTATGGGAAGAGAGCAGAGCATTGGGATTAGTTTGGGGATTGATAAGGGCTATGGGGAGAGAGGGGACACTGGGATTAGTTTGGGATTGATACAGAGCTATGGGGAGAGAGCAGGTCGGTGGGATTAGATTGGTTTGATACAGGGCTATGGGGAGAGTGTGGGGCAGAGGGATTAGTTTAGGTTTGGCACAGGGCTATGGGGAGTGAGCGAGGCAGTGGGATTAGTTTGGGGATTGATACAGCGCTATAGGGAGAGACTGGGCCAGTGTGAGTAGTTTGGGATCGTTACAGAGCTATGGGGAGAGAGCGGGGCAGTGGGATTAGTTTGGGGATTGACAGAGGGCTATGGGGAGAGAATGGGGCAGTGGGATTAGTTTTGGGATTGATTCAGGGCTATGGGAAGAGAGCGGGGCAGTGGGATTAGTTTGAGATTGATACGGGGCTATCAGGAGAGAGCGGGGCAGTGGGATTAGACTGGAATTGATAGAGGGATATGGGAAGACAGTGGGACAGTGGGATTAATTTGGGATTGATACAGGGCGATGGGGAGAGAGTGGGTCAGTTGGATTAGTTTGGAATTGATACAGGGCTATGGGAAGAGAGCGGGGCAGTGGGATTAGTTTGGGGATTGATAAGGGCTATCGGGAAAAAGGGGACAATTGTGATTAGTTTGGGATTGATACAGAGCTATGGGGAGTGAGCAAGTCAGTGGGATTAGTTTAGGATTGATGCAGGGCTATGGGGAGTGCGTGGCACAGTGGGATTAGTTTAGGATTGATATCGGGCCATGGGGAGAGAGTGGGGCAGTGGGATTAGTTTGGGCTTGATACAGGGCTATGGGAAGAGAGCAGAGCAGTGGGATTAGTTTGGGGATTGATACTGGGCTATGTGGAGAGAGTGGGGCAGTGGGATTAGTTTGGGATTGATGCAGGACTATGTGCAGAGAGTTGGGCAGTGGGAATAGTTTGAGGACTGATACAGGGCTATGGGGAGACTGTGGGACAGTGGGGTTAGTTTGGGATTGATACAGGGCTATGCGGAGAGAGTGGGGCAGTGGGATTAGTTTGGGCTTGATACAGGGCTATGGGAAGAGAGCAGGGCAGTGGGATTAGTTTGGGGATTGACAGAGGGCTATGGGGAGAGAGTGGGGCAGTGGGAATAATTTGCGGTTGATACGGGGCTATGGGGAGGGAGCGGGGCAATGGGATTAGTTTGGGGATAGGTACAGGGCTATGGGGAGAGAGTGGGGCAGTGGGATTAGTTTGGGATCGATACAGAGCTATGGGGAGAGAGCGGGGCAGTGGGATTAGTTTGGGGATTGATACAGGGCTGTGGGGAGAGAGCGGGGCAGTTGGATTAGTTTAGGATGGATACAGGGCTATGGGGAGAGAGTGGAGCAGTGGGATTAGTTTAGGATTGATACAGGGCTATGGGGAGAGAATGGGGTAGTGGGATTAGTTTGCGGATTTATACAGGGCTATTTGGAGAGAGCGGGGCAGTGGGATTAGTTTGGGGATTGATACAGGGCGATGGGGAGAGATTGGGGCAGTGAGATTAGTTTGGGATTGATACAGGGCTATGGGAAGAGTGGGGACACTGGGATTAGTTTGGGATTGATACAGAGCTATGGGGAGAGAGCAGGTCAGTGGGATTAGTTTAGGATTGATCCAGGGCTATGGGGAGAGATTGGGGCAGTGGGATTAGTTTGGGGATTGATAAGGACTATGGGGAGAGAGGGGACACTGGGATTATTTTGGGATTGATACAGAGCTATGGGGAGAGAGCATGTCAGTGGGATTAGATTGGGATTGATACAGGGCTATTGGGAGTGCATGGGGCAGTGGGATTAGTTTGGGGTTGTTACAGGGCTATGGGGAGGGAGCGGGGCAGTGGGATTAGTTTCGGGATTGATATCAGGCTATGGGGAGAGAGCTGGACGGTGAGATTAGTTTTGGATTGATACGGGGCTATGGGGAGAGAGTGGGGCAGTAGGATTAGTTTGGGATTGATACAGGGCTATGGGAAGAGAGTGGGGCAGTGTGATTAGTTTGGGATTGATACAGGGCGATGGGGAGAGAGTGTGTCAGTGGGATTAGTTTGGGATAGATGTGGGGCTATGGGGAGAGAGTGGGGTAGTGGGATTAGTTTGGGATTGATACAGGGCTATGGGAAGAGAGTGGGGCAGTGTGATTAGTTTGGGGATAGCTACAGGGCTATGGGGAGAGAGTGGGGCAGTGGGATTAGTTTGGTTCGATACAGAGCTATGGGGAGAGAGCGGGGCAGTGAGATTAGTTTGAGGATTGACAGAGGGCTATGGGGAGAGAGCGGGGCAATGGGATTAGTTTAGGATTGATACAGGGCTATCGGGAGAGAGGGGACACTGGGATTATTTTGGGATTGATACAGAGCTGTGGGGAGAGAGCATGTCAGTGGTATGAGATTGGGATTGATACAGGGCTATTGGGAGTGCATGGGGAAGTGGGATTAGTTTGGGGTTGTTACGGGGATGTGGGGAGAGCGTGGGGCAGTGGGATTAATTTAGGATTGATGCAGGGCTATGGGGAGAGAGTGAGGCAGTGGGATTAGTTTGGAATGATACAGGGCTATGGGGAGAGAGCAGGGCAGTGGGATTAGTTTGGGATCGACACAGCTATGGGGAGAGAGTGGGGCAGTGCGATTAGTTTGGGGATTGACTGAGGGCTATGGGGAGAGAGCGGGGCAATGGGATTAGTTTAGGATTGGTACAGGGCTATGAGGAGAGAGCGGGGCAGTGGGATTAGTTTGGGGATTGAAAGAGCGCTATGGGGAGAGAGTGGGGCAGTGGGATTAGTTTTGGGATTGATTCAGGGCTAAGGTGAGAGAGCGGGGCAGTGCGATTAGTTTGGAATTGATACTGGTCTATGGGGAGAGAGTGGGCAGTGGGATTAGTTTGGGATTGATACAGGGCTATGGGGAGAGAGTGCGGAAGTGGTTTAGTTTGCGGATTGATACAGGGCTATGTGGAGCGGGGCAGTGGGATTAGTTTGGGGATTGATAGAAGGCTATGTGGGGAGAGTGGGGCAGTGGGATTAGTTTGGGGATTGATAGAGGGCTATGGGGAAACAGTGGGACAGTGGTATTAGTTTGGGATTGATACAGGGCTATTTGGAGAGAGTGGGGCAGTGGGATTAGTTTGGGGATTGATGCAGTGCTATGGGGAGACAGGGGGACAGTGGGATTAGTTTGGGATTCATACAGGGTTATTTGGAGAGAGCGGGGCAGTGTGATTACGTAGGGGATTGATACAGAGCGATGTGGAGAGAGTGGGGCAGTGGGATTAGTTTGGGATTGATACAGGGCTATGGGAAGAGAGCAGTGCAGTGGGATTAGTTTGGGGATTGATAAGGGCTATGGGGAGAGAGTGGGGCAATGGGATTAGTTTGGGATTGATACAGCACTATGGGAAGAGAGTGGGGCAATGGGATTAGTTTGGGATTGATACAGGCCTATGGGGAGAGAGTGGGGAAGTGGGATTAGTTTGGGATTGATGCAGGACTATGTGAGAGAGTGGGGCAGTGGGATTATTTTGGGATTGATACAGGGCTGTGCGGAGAGAGTGGGGCAGTGGAATTAGCTTGGGATTGATACAGGGCTATGGGAAGAGAGCAGAGCCGTGGGATTAGTTTGGGGATTGATAAGGGCTATGGGGAGAGATTGGGACAGTGAGATTAGTTTGGGATTGATACAGGGCTATGGGAAGAGTGGGGACACTGGGATTAGTTTGGGATTGATACAGAGCTATGGGGAGAGAGCAGGTCAGTGGGATTAGTTTAGGATTGATCCAGGGCTATGGGGAGAGAGCTGGGCAGTGGCATTAGTTTGGGGATTGATAAGGACGATGGGGAGAGAGGGGACACTGGGATTATTTTGGGATTGATACAGAGCTATGGGGAGAGAGGATGTCAGTGGGATTAGATTGGGATTGATACAGGGCTATTGGGAGTGCATGGGGCAGTGGGATTAGTTTGGGGTTGTTACAGGGCTATGGGGAGGGAGCGGGGCAGTGGGATTAGTTTGGGGATTGATATCAGGCTATGGAGAGAGAGCGGGACGGTGAGATTAGTTTTGGATTGATACGGGGCTATGGGGAGAGAGTGGGGCAGTGGGATTAGTTTGGGATTGATACAGGGCTATGGGGAGAGAGTGGGGCAGTGTGATTAGTTTGGGATTGATACAGGGCGATGGGGAGAGAGTGTGTCAGTGGGATTAGTTTGGGATAGATGTGGGGCCATGGGGAGAGAGTGGGGTAGTGGGATTAGTTTGCGGTTGATACGGGTATATGGGGAGGGAGCGGGGCAGTGGGATTAGTTTGGGGATAGGTACAGGGCTATGGGGAGAGAGTGGGGCAGTGGGATTAGTTTGGGTTCGATACAGAGCTATGGGGAGAGAGCGGGGCAGTGAGATTAGTTTGAGGATTGACAGAGGGCTATGGGGAGAGAGCGGGGCAATCGGATTAGTTTAGGATTGATACAGGGCTATCGGGAGAGAGGGGACACTGGGATTATTTTGGGATTGATACAGAGCTATGGGGAGAGAGCATGTCAGTGGTATGAGATTGGGATTGATACAGGGCTATTGGGAGTGCATGGGGCAGTGGGATTAGTTTGAGGATAGGTACAGGGCTATGGGGAGAGAGTGGGGCAGTGGGATTAGTTTGGGTTCGATACAGAGCTATGGGGAGAGAGCGAGGCAGTGCGATTAGTTTGGTGCTTGTTATAGGGCTATGGGGAGGGAGCGTGGCAGTGGGATTGGTTTGGGAATGATACAGGGCTATGGGGAGAGAGTGGGGCAGTGGGATTAGTTTGGGATTGATACAGGGCTATGGGGAGAGATCGAGGCAGTGGGATTAGTTTGGTGCTTGTTATAGGGCTATGGGAAGGGAGCGTGGCAGTGGGATTAGTTTGGGAATGATACAGGGCTATGGGGAGAGAGTGGGGCAGTTTGATTAGTTTGTGATTGATACAGGGCGATGGTGAGAGAGTGTGTCAGTGGGATTAGTTTGGGATTGATATGGGGCCATGGGGAGAGAGTGGGATAGTGGGATTAGTTTGCGGTTGATACGGGTATATGGGGAGGGAGCGGGGCAGTGGGATTGGTTTGGGAATGATACAGGGCTATGGGGAGAGAGTGGGGCAGTGGGATTAGTTTGGGATTGATAGAGGGATATGGGGAGACAGTGGGACACTGGGATGAATTTGGGATTGATACAGGGCTATTGGGAGTGCATGGGGCAGTGGGATTAGTTTGGGGTTGTTACAGGGCTATGGGGAGGGAGCGGGGCCGTGGGATTAGTTTTGGGATTGATATCAGGCTATGGGGAGAGAGCGGGGCGGTGAGATAAGTTTTGGATTGATACGGGGGTATGGGGAGAGGGTGGGGCAGTGGGATTAGTTTGGGATTGATACAGGGCTATGGGGAGAGATCGTGGCAGTGGGATTAGTTCGGAGCTTGTTATAGGGCTATGGGGAGGGAGTGTGGCTGTGGGATTAGTTTGGGAATGATACAGGGCTATGGGGAGAGATTGGGGCAGTGGGATTAGTTTGGGATTGATATGGGGCCATGGGGAGAGAGTGGCGTAGTGGGATTAGTTTGCGGTTGATACGGGTATATGGGGAGGGAGTGGGGCAGTGGGATTAGTTTAGGGATAGGTACAGGGCTATGGGGAGAGAGTGGGACAGTTGGATTAGTTTGGGATTAATACAGGTCTATGGGGAGAGAGTGCGGAAGTGGGATTAGTTTGCGGATTGATACTGGGCTATGGGGAGCGGGGCAGTGGGATTAGTTTGGGGATTGATAGAAGGCTATGCGGGGAGATTGGGGCAGTGGGATTAGTTTGGAGATTGATAGAGGGCTATGGGGAGACAGTGGGACAGTGGGATTAGTTTGGGATTGATACAGGGCTATTTGGAGAGAGTGGGGCAGTGGGATTAGTTTGGGGATTGATGCAGTGCTCTGGGGAGACAGTGGGACAGTGGGATTAGTTTGGGATTTATACAGGGCTATTTGGAAAGAGCGGGGCAGTGTGATTACGTTGGGGATTGATACAGAGCGATGTGGAGAGAGTGGGGCAGTGGGATTAGTTTGGGATTGATACAGGGCTATGGGAAGAGAGCAGTGCAGTGGGATTAGTTTGGGGATTGATAAGGGCTATGGGGAGAGTGGGGACACTGGGATTAGTTTGGGATTGATACAGAGCTATGGGGAGAGAGCAGGTCAGTGGGATTAGTTTATGATTGATCCAGGGCTATTGGGAGAGAGCTGAGCAGTGGGATTAGTTTGGGATTGATACAGCACTATGGGAAGAGAGTGGGGCAATGGGATTAGTTTGGGATTGATACAGGCCTATGGGGAGAGAGTGGGGCAGTGGGATTAGTTTGGGATTGATGCAGGACTATGTGGAGAGAGTGGGGCAGTGGGATTAGTTTGGGATTGATGCAGGACTATGTGCAGAGAGTTGGGCAGTGGGAATAGTTTGAGGACTGATACAGGGCTATGGGGAGAGAGTGAGGCAGTGGGATTAGTTTGGGGATTGGTACAGGGCTATGCGGAGAGAGTGGGGCAGTGGGATTAGTTTGGGCTTGATACAGGGCTATGGGAAGAGAGCAGAGCAGTGGGATTAGTTTGGGGATTGATACTGGGCTATGGGGAGAGAGCGGGGCAGTGGGATTAGTTTGAGGACTGATACAGTGCAATGGGGAGAGAGTGGGGCAGTGGGATTAGTTTGGGGATTGATACCGGGCGATGGGGAGAGAGTGGGGCGGTGGGATTAGTTTGGGATTCATACAGGGCTATGGGAAGAGAGAGGGGCAGTGGGATTAGTTTGGGGATTGATAAGGACTATCGGGGGAAAGGGGACATTGTGATTCATTTGGGATTGATACAGAGCTATTGGGAGTGAGCAAGTCAGTGTGTTTAGATTTGGATTGATACAGGGCTATGGGGAGAGCGTGGGGCAGTGGGATTAATTTAGGATTGATGCAGGGCTATGGGGAGAGAGTGAGGCAGTGGGATTAGTTTGGGGATTGGTACAGGGCTATGGGGAGAGAGCAGGGCAGTGGGATTAGTTTGGGATCGACACAGCTATGGGGAGAGAGTGGGGCAGTGCGATTAGTTTGGGATTGACAGAGGGCTATGGGGAGAGAGCGGGGCAATAGGATTAGTTTAGGATTGATACAGGGCTATCGGGAGAGAGGGGACACTGGGATTATTTTGGGATTGATACAGAGCTATGGGGAGAGAGCATGTCAGTGGTATGAGATTGGGATTGATACAGGGCTATTGGGAGTGCATGGGGCAGTGGGATTAGTTTGAGGATAGGTACAGGGCTATGGGGAGAGAGTGGGGCAGTGGGATTAGTTTGGGTTCGATACAGAGCTATGGGGAGAGAGCGAGGCAGTGCGATTAGTTTGGTGCTTGTTATAGGGCTATGGGGAGGGAGCGTGGCAGTGGGATTGGTTTGGGAATGATACAGGGCTATGGGGAGAGAGTGGGGCAGTGGGATTAGTTTGGGATTGATACAGGGCTATGGGGAGAGATCGAGGCAGTGGGATTAGTTTGGTGCTTGTTATAGGGCTATGGGAAGGGAGCGTGGCAGTGGGATTAGTTTGGGAATGATACAGGGCTATGGGGAGAGAGTGGGGCAGTTTGATTAGTTTGTGATTGATACAGGGCGATGGTGAGAGAGTGTGTCAGTGGGATTAGTTTGGGATTGATATGGGGCCATGGGGAGAGAGTGGGATAGTGGGATTAGTTTGCGGTTGATACGGGTATATGGGGAGGGAGCGGGGCAGTGGGATTGGTTTGGGAATGATACAGGGCTATGGGGAGAGAGTGGGGCAGTGGGATTAGTTTGGGATTGATAGAGGGATATGGGGAGACAGTGGGACACTGGGATGAATTTGGGATTGATACAGGGCTATTGGGAGTGCATGGGGCAGTGGGATTAGTTTGGGGTTGTTACAGGGCTATGGGGAGGGAGCGGGGCCGTGGGATTAGTTTTGGGATTGATATCAGGCTATGGGGAGAGAGCGGGGCGGTGAGATAAGTTTTGGATTGATACGGGGGTATGGGGAGAGGGTGGGGCAGTGGGATTAGTTTGGGATTGATACAGGGCTATGGGGAGAGATCGTGGCAGTGGGATTAGTTCGGAGCTTGTTATAGGGCTATGGGGAGGGAGTGTGGCTGTGGGATTAGTTTGGGAATGATACAGGGCTATGGGGAGAGATTGGGGCAGTGGGATTAGTTTGGGATTGATATGGGGCCATGGGGAGAGAGTGGCGTAGTGGGATTAGTTTGCGGTTGATACGGGTATATGGGGAGGGAGTGGGGCAGTGGGATTAGTTTAGGGATAGGTACAGGGCTATGGGGAGAGAGTGGGACAGTTGGATTAGTTTGGGATTAATACAGGTCTATGGGGAGAGAGTGCGGAAGTGGGATTAGTTTGCGGATTGATACTGGGCTATGGGGAGCGGGGCAGTGGGATTAGTTTGGGGATTGATAGAAGGCTATGCGGGGAGATTGGGGCAGTGGGATTAGTTTGGAGATTGATAGAGGGCTATGGGGAGACAGTGGGACAGTGGGATTAGTTTGGGATTGATACAGGGCTATTTGGAGAGAGTGGGGCAGTGGGATTAGTTTGGGGATTGATGCAGTGCTCTGGGGAGACAGTGGGACAGTGGGATTAGTTTGGGATTTATACAGGGCTATTTGGAAAGAGCGGGGCAGTGTGATTACGTTGGGGATTGATACAGAGCGATGTGGAGAGAGTGGGGCAGTGGGATTAGTTTGGGATTGATACAGGGCTATGGGAAGAGAGCAGTGCAGTGGGATTAGTTTGGGGATTGATAAGGGCTATGGGGAGAGTGGGGACACTGGGATTAGTTTGGGATTGATACAGAGCTATGGGGAGAGAGCAGGTCAGTGGGATTAGTTTATGATTGATCCAGGGCTATTGGGAGAGAGCTGAGCAGTGGGATTAGTTTGGGATTGATACAGCACTATGGGAAGAGAGTGGGGCAATGGGATTAGTTTGGGATTGATACAGGCCTATGGGGAGAGAGTGGGGCAGTGGGATTAGTTTGGGATTGATGCAGGACTATGTGGAGAGAGTGGGGCAGTGGGATTAGTTTGGGATTGATGCAGGACTATGTGCAGAGAGTTGGGCAGTGGGAATAGTTTGAGGACTGATACAGGGCTATGGGGAGAGAGTGAGGCAGTGGGATTAGTTTGGGGATTGGTACAGGGCTATGCGGAGAGAGTGGGGCAGTGGGATTAGTTTGGGCTTGATACAGGGCTATGGGAAGAGAGCAGAGCAGTGGGATTAGTTTGGGGATTGATACTGGGCTATGGGGAGAGAGCGGGGCAGTGGGATTAGTTTGAGGACTGATACAGTGCAATGGGGAGAGAGTGGGGCAGTGGGATTAGTTTGGGGATTGATACCGGGCGATGGGGAGAGAGTGGGGCGGTGGGATTAGTTTGGGATTCATACAGGGCTATGGGAAGAGAGAGGGGCAGTGGGATTAGTTTGGGGATTGATAAGGACTATCGGGGGAAAGGGGACATTGTGATTCATTTGGGATTGATACAGAGCTATTGGGAGTGAGCAAGTCAGTGTGTTTAGATTTGGATTGATACAGGGCTATGGGGAGAGCGTGGGGCAGTGGGATTAATTTAGGATTGATGCAGGGCTATGGGGAGAGAGTGAGGCAGTGGGATTAGTTTGGGGATTGGTACAGGGCTATGGGGAGAGAGCAGGGCAGTGGGATTAGTTTGGGATCGACACAGCTATGGGGAGAGAGTGGGGCAGTGCGATTAGTTTGGGATTGACAGAGGGCTATGGGGAGAGAGCGGGGCAATGGGATTAGTTTAGGATTGGTACAGGGCTATAGGGAGAGAGCGGGGCAGTGGGATTAGTTTGGGGATTGAAAGAGCGCTATGGGGAGAGAGTGGGGCAGTGGGATTAGTTTTGGGATTGATTCAGGGCTAAGGTGAGAGAGCGGGGCAGTGCGATTAGTTTGGAATTGATACTGGGCTATGGATAGAGAGTGGGGCAGTGGGATTAGTTTGGGATTGATACAGGGCTATGGGGAGAGAGTGCGGAAGTGGGATTAGTTTGCGGATTGATACCGGGCTATGGGGAGCGGGGCAGTGGGATTAGTTTGGGGATTGATAGAAGGCTATGTGGGGAGAGTGGGGCAGTGGGATTAATTCGGGGATTGATAGAGGGCTATGGGGAAACAGTGGGACAGTGGGATTAGTTTGGGATTGATGCGGGACTATGTGCAGAGAGTTGGGCAGTGGGATTAGTTTGAGGACTGATACAGGGCGATGGGGAGACTGTGGGACAGTGGGGTTAGTTTGGGATTGATACAGGGCTATGCGGAGAGAGTGGGGCAGTGGGATTAGTTTGGGCTTGATAAAGGGCTATGGGAAGAGAGTGGGGCAGTGGGATTAGTTTGGGATTGATACAGGACTATGGGGAGAGAGTGGGGCAGTGGGATTAGTTTGGGATTGATACAGGATTATGGGGAGAGAGTGGGGCAGTGGGATTAGTTTTGGATTGATACGGGGCTATGGGGAGAGAGTGTGGCAATGGGATTGGCTTGAGATTGACACAGGGCTATGGGGAGAGAGCGAGGCAGCGGGATTAGTTTGCCGCTTGTTATAGGGCTATGGGGAGGGAGCGTGGAAGTGGGATTAGTTTGGGAATGATACAGGGCTATGGGGAGAGAGTGGGGCAGTGGGATTAGTTTGGGATTGATATGGGGCTATCGGGAGAGAGCGGGGCAGTGGGATGAGACTGGGATTGATAGAGGGATATGGGGAGACAGTGGGACAGTGGGATTAATTTGGGATTGATACAGGGCGATGGGGAGAGAGTGGGTCAGTGGGATTAGTTTGGGATTGAGATGGGGCCATGGGGAGAGAGTGGGGCAGTGGGATTAGTTTGGCATTGATACAGGTCTATGGGGAGAGAGCGGGGCAGTGGGATTAGTTTGTGGTTGATACGGGGCTATGGGGAGGGTGCGGGGCAGTGGGATTAGTTTGGGGATTGACAGAGGGCTATGGGGAGAGAGCGGGGCAGTTGGATTAGTTTAGGATTGATACAGGACTATCGGAAGAGAGCGGGGCAGTGGGATTAGTTTGCGGTTGATACGGGGCTATGGGGAGAGAGTGGGGCAGTGGGATTAGTTTAGGATTGATACAGGGCTATGGGGAGAGAGCGGGGCAGTGGGATTAGTTTAGGATTGATACAGGGCTATGGGGAGAGAGGGGGGCAGTGGGATTAGTTTGCAGTTAATGAAGAGCTATGGGGAGAGCGTGGGGCAGTCAGATTAGTTTAGGATTGATATAGGGCTATGGGGAGAGAGCGGGGCAGTGGGATTAGTTTGGGAATCGATACAGTGCTATGGGGAGAGAGCGGGGCAGTGGGATTAGTTTGGGGAGTGATACAGGGCTATGGGGAGAGAGCGGGGCAATTGCATTAGTTTAGGATTGATACAGGGCTATGGGGAGAGAGCGGGGCAGTGGGATTAGTTTAGGATTGATACAGGGCTATGGCGAGAGAGCGGGGCAGTGGGATTAGTTTGGGGATTGATACAGTGCTATGGGGAGACAGTGGGAAAGTGGGATTAGTTTGGGATTTAAACAGGGCTATCTGGAGAGAGCGGGGCAGTGGGATTAGTTTGGGGTTTGATACAGGGCGATGGGGAGAGATTGGGGCAGTGGGATTAGTTTGGGATTGATACAGGGCTATGGGAAGAGAGCAGTGCAGTGGGATTAGTTTGGGGATTGATAAGGGCTATGGGGAGAGTTGGGTCACTGAGATTATTTTGGGATTGATACAGAGCTATGGGAGAGAGCAGGTCAGTGGGATTAGATTGGGATTGATACAGGGCTATTGGGAGAGCATGGGGCAGTGGGTTTAGTTTGGGATCGATACAGAGCTATGGGGAGAGAGCGGGGCAGTGGAATTAGTTTGGGGATTGACAGAGGGCTATGGGGAGTGAGCGGGGCAGTTGGATTCGTTTAGGATTGATACAGGGCTATCGGGAGAGAGCGGGGCAATGGGATTAGTTTAGGATTAATACAGGGCTATGGGGAGAAAGTGGGGCAGTGGGATTTGTTTGGCGATTGATTCAGTGCTCAGGGGAGACAGCGGGGCAGTGGGATTAGTTTGCGATTGATACAGGGCTATGGGGAGAGAGTGGGGCAGTGGTATTAGTTTGGGATTGATGCAGGACTATGTGCAGAGATTGGGCAGTGGGATTAGTTTGAGGACTGATACAGGGCTATGGGAAGAGAGCAGAGCAGTGGGATTAGTTTGGGGATTGATAAGGGCTATGGGGAGAGAGGGGACACTGGGATTAGTTTGGGATTGATACAGAGCTATGGGGAGAGAGCAGGTCAGTGGGATTAGATTGGTTTGATACAGGGCTATGGGGAGAGTGTGGGGCAGTGGGATTGGTTTATGATTGATACAGGGCTATGGGGAGAGAGAGGGGCTGTGGGATTAGTTTGGGGATTAATACAGGGCTATGGGGAGAGTGTGGGGCAGTGGGATTAGTTTGGAAATTGATACAGGGCTATGGGGAATGAGCGAGGCAGTGGGATTAGTTTGGGATCGATACAGAGCTATGGGGAGAGAGCGGGGCAGTGGGATTAGTTTGGGGATTGATTCAGGGCTAAGGGGTGAGAGTGGGGCTGTGGGATTAGTTTGGACTTGATACAGGGCTATGGGGAGAGAGCAGGTCAGCGGGATTAGATTGGTTTTATACAGGGCTATGGGGAAAGTGTGGCACAGTGGGATTAGTTTAGGATTGACACAGGGCTATGGGGAGAGAGCGGGGCAGTGGGATTAGTTTAGGATTGATACAGGGCTATGGGGAGAGAGCGGGGCAGTGGGATTAGTTTGGGGATTGATACAGGGCTATTGGGATTGAGTGGGGCAGTTGTATTAGTTTGCGGATTGATACAGGGTTATGGGGAGAGAGTGGGGCAGTGCGATATGTTTGGGGATTGATACAGTGCTATGGGCAGACAGTGGGAAAGTGGGATTAGTTTGGGATTTAAACAGGGCTATCTGGAGAGAGCGGGGTATTGGGATTAGTTTGGGGATTGATACAGGGCGATGGGGAGAGTTTGGGGCAGTGGGATTAGTTTGGGATTGATACAGGGCTATGGGAAGAGAGCATTGCATTGGGATTAGTTTGGGGATTGATAAGGGCTATGGGGAGAGTTGGGACACTGGGATTAGTTTGGGATTGATACAGAGCTGTGGGGAGAGAGCAGGTCAGTGGGATTAGTTTTGGATTGATCCAGGGCTATGGGGAGAGAGTGGGGCAGTGGGATTAGTTTAGGGATTGAATAGGGCTATGGGGAGAGATTGGGACAGTGGGATTAGTTTGGGATTGATACAGGGCTATGGGGAGAGAGTGGGGCACTGGGATTAGTTTGAGATTTATACAGGGCTATAGGGAGGGAGCAGGGAATTGGGATTAGTTTAGGGATTGATAAGGGCTATGAGGAGAGAGGGGCACTGCTATTAGTTTGCGATCGATACAGAGCTATGGGCAGAGAGTGGGCAGTTGGATTAGTTTAAGATTAATACAGGGCTATGGGGAGAGAGCGGGGCAGTGGGATTAGTTTGGGGATTGATACAGGGCGATGGGGAGAGCGGGGCAGTGGGATTAGTTTGGGATTGATACAGGGCTATGGGGAGAGAGTGGGGCAGTGGGATTAGTTTGGGATTGATACGGGTCTATCGGGAGAGAGCGCGGCAGTGGGATGAGACTGGGATTGATAGAGGGATATGGGGAGACAGTGGGACAGTGGGATTAATTTGGGATTGATATAGGGCGATGGGGAGAGAGTGGGTCAGTGGGATTAGTTTGGGATTGATATGGGGCCATGGGGAGAGAGTGGGGCAGTGGGATTAGTTTGGCATTGATACAGGTCTATGGGGAGAGAGCGAGGCAGTGGGATTAGTTTGTGGTTGATACGGGGCTATGGGGAGGGAGCGGGGCAGTGGGATTAGTTTGGGGATTGACAGAGGGCTATGGTGAGAGAGCGGGGCAGTTGGATTCGTTTAGGATTGACACAGGGCTATGGGGAGAGCATGTGGCAGTGGGATTAGTTTAGGATTGATACAGGGCTATGGGGAGAGAGCGGGGCAGTGGGATTAGTTTAGGATTGATACAGGGCTATGGGGAGAGCATGTGGCAGTGGGATTAGTTTAGGATTGATACAGGGCTATGGGGAGAGAGCGGGGCAGTGGGATTAGTTTAGGATTGATACAGGGCTATGGGGAGAGAGCGGGGCAGTGGGATTAGTTTAGGATTGATACAGGGCTATGGGGAGAGAGCGGGGCAGTGGGATTAGTTTGCTGTTGATGCAGAGCTATGGGGAGAGCGTGGGGCAGTGGGATTAGTTTAGGATTGATATAGTGCTTAGGGAGATGGCGGGGCAGTGGGATTAGCTTGGGAATCGATACAGGGCTATGGGGAGAGAGCGGGGCAATGGGATTAGTTTGGGGATTGATACAGGGCTATGGGGAGAGAGCGGGGCAATTGCATTAGTTTATGATTGATACAGGGCTATGGGGAGAGAGCGGGGCAGTGGGATTAGTTTGGGATTGATATAGGGCTATGGGGAGAGAGCGGGGCAGTGGGATTAGTTTGGAAATTGATACAGGGCTATGGGGAAAGAGCGGGGCAGTGGGATTAGTTTGGGGATTGATACAGGGCTATGGGGAGAGAGTGGGGCGGTGGGATTAGTTTGGGGATTGACAGAGCGCTATGGGGTGAGAGTGGGGCAGTGGGATTAGTTTTGGTATTGATTCAGGGCTAAGGGGAGACAGCGGGGCAGTGGGATTAGTTTGGACTTGATACAGGGCTATGATGAGAGAGCAGGTCAGCGGGATTAGATTGGTTTTATACAGGGCTATGGGGAAAGTGTGGCACAGTGGGATTAGTTTAGGATTGATACAGGGCTATGGGGAGAGAACGGGGCAGTGGGATTAGTTTAGGATTGATACAGGGCTATGGGGAGAGAGCGGGGCAGTGGGATTAGTTTGGGGATTGATACAGTGCTATGGGGAGAAAGCGGGGCAGTGGGATTAGTTTGCGGATTGATACAGGGTTATGGGGAGAGAGCGGGGCAGTGCGATAAGTTTGGGGATTGATACAGTGCTATGGGCAGACAGTGGGAAAGTGGGATTAGTTTGGGATTTAAACAGGGCTATCTGGAGAGAGCGGGGCAGTGGGATTAGTTTGGGGATTGATACAGGGCGATGGGGAGAGTTTGGGGCAGTGGGATTAGTTTGGGATTGATACAGGGCTATGGGAAGAAAGCATTGCAGTGGGATTAGTTTGGGGATTGATAAGGGCTATGGGGAGAGTTGGGACACTGGGATTAGTTTGGGATTGATACAGAGCTGTGGGGAGAGAGCAGGTCAGTGGGATTAGTTTTGGATTGATCCAGGGCTATGGGGAGAGAGTGGGGCAGTGGGATTAGTTTGGGGATTGAATAGGGCTATGGGGAGAGATTGGGACAGTGGGATTAGTTTGGGATTGATACAGGGCTATGGGGAGAGAGTGGGGCACTGGGATTAGTTTGAGATTTATACAGGGCTATAGGGAGGGAGCGGGGAATTGGGATTAGTTTAGGGATTGATAAGGGCGATGGGGAGAGAGGGGCACTGCTATTAGTTTGCGATCGATACAGAGCTATGGGCAGAGAGTGGGCAGTGGGATTAGTTTAAGATTAATACAGGGCTATGGGGAGAGAGCGGGGCAGTGGGATTAGTTTGGGATTGATCCAGGGCTATGGGGAGAGAGCGGGGCAGTGGGATTAGTTTGGGATTGATATAGGGCTATAAGGAGAGAGACGGGCAATGTGATTAGTTTGGGAATTGATACAGGAATATGGGGAGAGAGCGGGGTAGTGGGATTAGTTTGGATTGATACAGGGCTGTGGGGAGAGAGTGGGACAGTGGGATTGGTTTTGGGATTTGTGCAGGACTCAGGGGAGGGAGCGGGGCAGTGGGTTTAGTCTGGGATTGTTACAGGGCTATGGGGAGAGAGTGGGGCATTGGGATTAGTTTAGGATTGATAAGGGCTGTGGGGAGAGAGGGGCATTGGGATTAGTTTGGGATTGATAGAGAGCTATGGGGAGTGAGCAAGTCAGTGGGTTTAGATTGGGATTGACACAGGGCGATGGGGAGAGAGTGGGGCAGTGTGTTTAGTTTAGGATTGATACAGGGCTATGGGGAGAGAGTGGGGCAGTGGGATTAGTTTGGAGATTGAGAGAGGGCTATGGGGAGAGAGTGGGGCAGTGGGATTAGTTTGGGATTGAGAGAGGGCTATGGGGAGAGAGTGGGGCAGTGGGATTAGTTTGGGATTGATACAGGACTATGGGGAGAGAGTGGGGCAGTGGGATTAGTTTTGGATTGATACGGGGCTATGGGGAGAGAGTGTGGCAGTGGGATTAGCTTGAGATTGACACAGGGCTATGGGGAGAGAGCGAGGCAGTGGGATTAGTTTGCCGCTTGTTATAGGGCTATGGGGAGGGAGCGTGGAAGTGGGATTAGTTTGGGAATGATACAGGGCTATGGGGAGAGAGTGGGGCAGTGGGATTAGTTTGGGATTGATACGGGGCTATCGGGAGAGAGCGGGGCAGTGGGATGAGACTGGGATTGATAGAGTGATATGGGGAGACAGTGGGACAGTGGGATTAATTTGGGATTGATACAGGGCGATGGGGAGAGAGTGGGTCAGTGGGATTAGTTTGGGATTGAGATGGGGCCATGGGGAGAGAGCGGGGCAGTGGGATTAGTTTGGCATTGATACAGGTCTATGGGGAGAGAGCGAGGCAGTGGGATTAGTTTGTGGTTGATACAGGGCGATGGGGAGGGAGTGGGGCAGTGGGATTAGTTTAGGATTGATACAGGGCTATGGGGAGAGCATGTGGCAGTGGGATTAGTTTAGGATTGATACAGGGCTATGGGGAGAGAGCGGGGCAGTGGGATTAGTTTGGAATCGATACAGTGCTATGGGGAGAGAGCGGGGCAGTGGGATTAGTTTGGGGATTGATACAGGGCTATGGGGAGAGAGCGGGGCAATTGCATTAGTTTAGGATTGATACAGGGCTATGGGGAGAGAGCGGGGCAGTGGGATTAGTTTGGGATTGATACAGGGCTATGGGGAGAGAGTGGGGCAGTGGGATTAGTTTGGGATTGATACAGGGCTATGGGGAGAGAGCGTGGGGCAGTTGGATTAGTTTGCGGTTGATATGGGGCTATGGGGAGAGAGTGGGGCAGTGGGATTAGTTTGGAATCGATACAGTGCTATGGGGAGAGCATGTGGCAGTGGGATTATTTAGGAATGATACAGGGCTATGGGGAGAGAGCGGGGCAATTGCATTAGTTTAGGATTGATACAGGGCTATGGGGAGAGAGCGGGGCAGTGGGATTAGTTTGGGATTGATACAGGGCTATGGCGAGAGAGCGGGGCAGTGGGATTAGTTTGGGGATTGATACAGTGCTATGGGGAGACAGTGGGAAAGTGGGATTAGTTTGGGATTTAAACAGGGCTATCTGGAGAGAGCGGGGCAGTGGGATTAATTTGGGGATTGATACAGGGCGATGGGGAGAGTTTGGGGCAGTGGGATTAGTTTGGGATTGATACAGGGCTATGGGAAGAGAGCAGTGCAGTGGGATTAGTTTGGGGATTGATAAGGGCTATGGGGAGAGAGCGGGGCAGTGGGATTAGATTGGGATTGATACAGGGCTATTGGGAGAGCATGGGGCAGTGGGTTTAGTTTGGGATCGATACAGAGCTATGGGGAGAGTGGGGGGCAGTGGAATTAGTTTGGGGATTGACAGATGGCTATGGGGAGTGAGCGGGGCAGTTGGATTCGTTTAGGATTGATACAGGGCTATCGGGAGAGAGCGGGGCAGTGGGATTAGTTTAGGATTAATACAGGGCTATGGGGAGAAAGTGGGGCAGTGGGATTAGTTTGGCGATTGATTCAGTGCTCAGGGGAGACAGCGGGACAGTGGGATTAGTTTGCGATTGATACAGGGATATGGGGAGAAAGTGGGGCAGTGGGATTAGTTTTGGGATTGATTCAGGTCTAAGGGGAGACAGCGGGGCAGTGGGATTAGTTTGGAAATTGATACAGAGCTATGGGGAGAGAGTGGGGCAGTGGGATTAGTTTGGAGATTGATACAGGGCTATGGGGAGAGAGTGGGGCAGTGGGATTAGTTTGGAGATTGATACAGGACTATGGGGAGAGAGTGGGGCAGTGGGATTAGTTTGGAGATTGATACAGGGCTATGGGGAGAGAGTGGGGCAGTGGGATTAGTTTGGGATTGATAAGGGCTATGGGGAGAGAGGGGCACTGGGATTAGTCTGCGATCGATACAGAGCTATGGGCAGAGAGTGGGCAGTGGGATTAGTTTAAGATTAAGACAGGACTATGGGGAGAGAGCGGGGCAGTGGGATTAGTTTGGGATTGATCCAGGGCTATGGGGAGAGAGCGGGGCAGTGGGATTAGTTTGGGATTGATATAGGGCTATAAGGAGAGAGAGGGACAGTGTG
Source organism: Pristiophorus japonicus (assembly GCF_044704955.1). Lineage (NCBI taxonomy): Eukaryota > Metazoa > Chordata > Chondrichthyes > Pristiophoridae > Pristiophorus > Pristiophorus japonicus. The sequence continues at coordinate 992,780 of NW_027252058.1, read as the reverse complement.
ATTAGTTTGGGGTTTGATATAGGGCTATGGGGAGAGAGTGGGGCATTGGGATTAGTTTAGGATTGATAAGGGTTATGGGGAGAGAGGGGCATTGGGATTAGTTTGGGATTGAAACAGGGCTCTGGGGAGAGAGTGGGGCAGTGGTATTAGTTTGGGATTGATATAGGGCTATGGGGAGAGAGTGGGGCAGTGGTATTAGTTTGGGATTGATATAGGGCTATGGGGAGAGAGTGGGGCAGTGGGATTAGTTTGGGATTGAAACAGCACTACGGGGAGAGATTGGGGCAGTGGAATTAGTTTGGGATTGATACAGGGCTATGGGGAGAGAGTGGGGCAGTGGTATTAGTTTGGGATTGATGCAGGACTATGTGCAGAGAGTTGGGCAGTGGGATTAGTTTGAGGACTGATACAGGGCTATGGGGAGAGAGAGTGACAGTTTGGGATTGATACAGGGCTATGCGGAGAGAGTGGGGCAGTGGAATTTGTTTGGGATTGATACAGGGCTATGGGAAGAGAGCAGAGCTGTGGGATTAGTTTGGGGATTGATAAGGGCTATGGGGAGAGAGGGGACACTGGGATTAGTTTGGGATTGATACAGAGCTATGAGGAGAGAGCAGGTCAGTGGGATTAGATTGGTTTGATACAGGGCTATGGGGAGAGTGTGGGGCAGTGGGATTAGTTTAGGATTGACGCAGGGCTATGGGGAGTGAGCGAGGCAGTGGGATTAGTTTGGGGATTGATACAGGGCGATGGGGAGAGAGTGGGGCGGTGGGATTAGTTTGGGATCGAAACAGAGCTATGGGGAGAGAGCGGGGCAGTGGGATTAGTTTGGGGATTGATAGAGCGCTATGGGGTGAGAGTGGGGCAGTGGGATTAGTTTTGGGATTGATTCAGGGCTAAGGGAGACAGCGGGGCAGTGGGATTAGTTTGGACTTGATACAGGGTTATGGGGAGAGAGCAGGTCAGCGGGATTAGATTGGTTTTATACAGGGCTATGGGGAAAGTGTGGCACAGTGGGATTAGTTTAGGATTGACACAGGGCTTTGGGGAGTGATCGAGGCAGTGGGATTAGTTTGGGGATTGATAAGGACTATCGGGGGAAAGGGGACATTGGAATTCATTTGGGCTTGATACAGAGCTATTGGGAGTGAGCAAGTCAGTATGTTTAGATTTGGATTGATACAGGACTATGGGGAGAGCGTGGGGCAGTGGGATTAGTTTAGGATTGATGCAGGGCTATGGGGAGAGAGTGAGGCAGTGGGATTAGTTTGGGGATTGGTACAGGGCTATGGGGAGAGAGCAGGGCAGTGGGATTAGTTTGGGATCGACACAGCTATGGGGAGAGAGTCGGGCAGTGCGATTAGTTTGGGGATTGACAGAGGGCTATGGGGACAGAGCGGGGCAGTGGGATTAGTTTGGGGATTGAAAGAGCGCTATGGGGAGAGAGTGGGGCAGTGGGATTAGTTTTTGGATTGATTCAGGGCGAAGGTGAGAGAGCGGGGCAGTGCGATTAGTTTGGAATTGATACTGGGCTATGGGGAGAGAGTGGGGCAGTGGGATTAGTTTGGGATTGATACAGGTCTATGGGGAGAGAGTGCGGAAGTGGGATTAGTTTGCGGATTGATACAGGGCTATGGGGAGCGGGGCAGTGGGATTAGTTTGGGGATTGATAGAAGGCTATGTGGGGAGATTGGAGCAGTGGTATTAGTTTGGGGATTGATAGAGGGCTATGGGGAGACAGTGGGACTGTGGGATTAGTTTGGGATTGATACAGGGCTATTTGGAGAGAGTGGGGCAGTGGGATTAGTTTGGGGATTGATGCAGTGCTCTGGGGAGACAGTGGGACAGTGGGATTAGTTTAGGATTTATACAGGGCTATTTGGAGAGAGCGGGGCTGTGTGATTACGTTGGGGATTGATACAGAGCGATGTGGAGAGAGTGGGGCAGTGGGATTAGTTTGGGATTGATACAGGGCTATGGGAAGAGAGCAGTGCAGTGGGATTAGTTTGGGGATTGATAAGGGCTATGGGGAGAGTGGAGACACTGGGATTAGTTTGGGATTGATACAGAGCTAAGGGGAGAGAGCAGGTCAGTGGGATTAGTTTAGGATTCATCCAGGGCTATTGGGAGAGAGCTGAGCAGTGGGATTAGTTTGGGGATTGATAAGGACTATGGGGAGAGAGTGGGGCAGTGGGATTAGTTTGGGGATTGACAGAGGGCTCTGGGGCGAGAGTGGGGCAGTGGGATTAGTTTGGGATTGATACAGCACTATGGGGAGAGAGTGGGGCAATGGGATTAGTTTGGGATTGATACAGGCCTTTGGGGAGAGAGTGGGGCAGTGGGATTAGTTTTGGATTGATGCAGGACTATGTGGAGAGAGTGGGGCAGTGGGATTAGTTTGGGATTGATGCAGGACTATGTGCAGAGAGTTGGGCAGTGGGATTAGTTTGAGGACTGATACAGGGCTATGGGGAGACTGTGGGACAGTGGGGTTAGTTTGGGATTGATACAGGGCTATGCGGAGAGAGTGGGGCAGTGGGATTAGTTTGGGCTTGATACAGGGCTATGGGAAGAGAGCGGGGCAGTGGGATTAGTTTGAGGATTGATACAGGGCGATGGGGAGAGAGCGAGGCAGTGGGATTAGTTTGGGGATTGATACCGGGAGATGGGGAGAGAGTGAGGCAGTGGGATTAGTTTGGGGATTGATAAGGACTATCGGGGGAAAGGGGACATTGTGATTCATTTGGGATTGATACAGAGCTATTGGGAGTGAGCAAGTCAGTGTGTTTAGATTTGGATTGATACAGGGCTATGGGGAGAGCGTGGGGCAGTGGGATTAGTTTGTGGATTGATGCAGGGCTATGGGGAGAGAGTGAGGCAGTGGGATTAGTTTGGGGATTGATAGAAGGCTATGTGGGGAGATTGGGGCAGTGGGATTAGTTTTGGGATTGATAGAGGGCTATGGGGAGACAGTGGGACTGTGGGATTAGTTTGGGATTGATACAGGGCTATTTGGAGAGAGTGGGGCAGTGGGATTAGTTTGGGGATTGATGCAGTGCTCTGGGGAGACAGTGGGACAGTGGGATTAGTTTGGGATTTATACAGGGCTATTTGGAGAGAGCGGGGCTGTGTGATTACGTTGGGGATTGATACAGAGCGATGTGGAGAGAGTGGGGCAGTGGGATTAGTTTGGGATTGATACAGGGCTATGGGAAGAGAGCAGTGCAGTGGGATTAGTTTGGGGATTGATAAGGGCTATGGGGAGAGTGGGGACACTGGGATTAGTTTGGGATTGATACAGAGCTATGGGAAGAGAGCAGGTCAGTGGGATTAGTTTAGGATTCATCCAGGGCTATTGGGAGAGAGCTGAGCAGTGGGATTAGTTTGGGGATTGATAAGGACTATGGGGAGAGAGTGGGGCAGTGGGATTAGTTTGGGGATTGACAGAGGGCTCTGGGGCGAGAGTGGGGCAGTGGGATTAGTTTGGGATTGATACAGCACTATGGGGAGAGAGTGGGGCAATGGGATTAGTTTGGGATTGATACAGGCCTTTGGGGAGAGAGTGGGGCAGTGGGATTAGTTTTGGATTGATGCTGGACTATGTGGAGAGAGTGGGGCAGTGGGATTAGTTTGGGATTGATGCAGGACTATGTGCAGAGAGTTGGGCAGTGGGATTAGTTTGAGGACTGATACAGGGCTATGGGGAGACTGTGGGACGGTGGGGTTAGTTTGGGATTGATACAGGGCTATGCGGAGAGAGTGGGGCAGTGGGATTAGTTTGGGCTTGATACAGGGCTATGGGAAGAGAGCGGGGCAGTGGGATTAGTTTGAGGATTGATACAGGGCGATGGGGAGAGAGCGAGGCAGTGGGATTAGTTTGGGGATTGATACCGGGCGATGGGGAGAGAGTGAGGCAGTGGGATTAGTTTGGGGATTGATAAGGACTATCGGGGGAAAGGGGACATTGTGATTCATTTGGGATTGATACAGAGCTATTGGGAGTGAGCAAGTCAGTGTGTTTAGATTTGGATTGATACAGGGCTATGGGGAGAGCGTGGGGCAGTGGGATTAATTTAGGATTGATGCAGGGCTATGGGGAGAGAGTGAGGCAGTGGGATTAGTTTGGGGATTGGTACAGGGCTATGGGGAGAGAGCAGGGCAGTGGGATTAGTTTGGGATCGACACAGCTAATGGGAGAGAGTGGGGCAGTGCGATTAGTTTGGGGATTGACAGAGGGCTATGGGGAGAGAGCGGGGCAATGGGATTAGTTTAGGATTGGTACAGGGCTATGGGGAGAGAGCGGGGCAGTGGGATTAGTTTGGGGATTGAAAGAGCGCTATGGGGAGAGAGTGGGGCAGTGGGATTAGTTTTGGGATTGATTCAGGGCTAAGGTGAGAGAGCGGGGCAGTGCGATTAGTTTGGAATTGATACTGGGCTATGGGGAGAGAGTGGGGCAGTGGGATTAGTTTGGGATTGATACAGGGCTATGGGGAGAGAGTGCGGAAGTGGGATTAGTTTGCGGATTGATACAGGGCTATGTGGAGCGGGGCAGTGGGATTAGTTTGGGGATTGATAGAAGGCTATGTGGGGAGAGTGGGGCAGTGGGATTAGTTTGGGGATTGATAGAGGGCTATGGGGAAACAGTGGGACAGTGGTATTAGTTTGGGATTGATACAGGGCTATTTGGAGAGAGTGGGGCAGTGGGATTAGTTTGGGGATTGATGCAGTGCTATGGGGAGACAGGGGGACAGTGGGATTAGTTTGGGATTCATACAGGGTTATTTGGAGAGAGCGGGGCAGTGTGATTACGTAGGGGATTGATACAGAGCGATGTGGAGAGAGTGGGGCAGTGGGATTAGTTTGGGATTGATACAGGGCTATGGGAAGAGAGCAGTGCAGTGGGATTAGTTTGGGGATTGATAAGGGCTATGGGGAGAGAGTGGGGCAATGGGATTAGTTTGGGATTGATACAGCACTATGGGAAGAGAGTGGGGCAATGGGATTAGTTTGGGATTGATACAGGCCTATGGGGAGAGAGTGGGGCAGTGGGATTAGTTTGGGATTGATGCAGGACTATGTGAGAGAGTGGGGCAGTGGGATTAGTTTGGGATTGATGCAGGACTATGTGCAGAGAGTTGGGCAGTGGGATTAGTTTGAGGACTGATACAGGGCTATGGGGAGACTGTGGGACAGCGGGGTTAGTTTGGGATTGATACAGGGCTGTGCGGAGAGAGTGGGGCAGTGGAATTAGCTTGGGATTGATACAGGGCTATGGGAAGAGAGCAGAGCCGTGGGATTAGTTTGGGGATTGATAAGGGCTATGGGGAGAGATTGGGGCAGTGAGATTAGTTTGGGATTGATACAGGGCTATGGGAAGAGTGGGGACACTGGGATTAGTTTGGGATTGATACAGAGCTATGGGGAGAGAGCAGGTCAGTGGGATTAGTTTAGGATTGATCCAGGGCTATGGGGAGAGAGCTGGGCAGTGGTATTAGTTTGGGGATTGATAAGGACGATGGGGAGAGAGGGGACACTGGGATTATTTTGGGATTGATACAGAGCTATGGGGAGAGAGGATGTCAGTGGGATTAGATTGGGATTGATACAGGGCTATTGGGAGTGCATGGGGCAGTGAGATTAGTTTGGAGTTGTTACAGGGCTATGGGGAGGGAGCGGGGCAGTGGGATTAGTTTGGGGATTGATATCAGGCTATGGAGAGAGAGCGGGACGGTGAGATTAGTTTTGGATTGATACGGGGCTATGGGGAGAGAGTGGGGCAGTGGGATTAGTTTGGGATTGATACAGGGCTATGGGGAGAGAGTGGGGCAGTGTGATTAGTTTGGGATTGATACAGGGCGATGGGGAGAGAGTGTGTCAGTGGGATTAGTTTGGGATAGATGTGGGGCCATGGGGAGAGAGTGGGGTAGTGGGATTAGTTTGGGGATAGGTACAGGGCTATGGGGAGAGAGTGGGGCAGTGGGATTAGTTTGGGTTCGATACAGAGCTATGGGGAGAGAGCGGGGCAGTGAGATTAGTTTGAGGATTGACAGAGGGCTATGGGGAGAGAGCGGGGCAATCGGATTAGTTTAGGATTGATACAGGGCTATCGGGAGAGAGGGGACACTGGGATTATTTTGGGATTGATACAGAGCTATGGGGAGAGAGCATGTCAGTGGTATGAGATTGGGATTGATACAGGGCTATTGGGAGTGCATGGGGCAGTGGGATTAGTTTGAGGATAGGTACAGGGCTATGGGGAGAGAGTGGGGCAGTGGGATTAGTTTGGGTTCGATACAGAGCTATGGGGAGAGAGTGAGGCAGTGCGATTAGTTTGGTGCTTGTTATAGGGCTATGGGGAGGGAGCGTGGCAGTGGGATTGGTTTGGGAATGATACAGGGCTATGGGGAGAGAGTGGGGCAGTGGGATTAGTTTGGGATTGATACAGGGCTATGGGGAGAGATCGAGGCAGTGGGATTAGTTTGGTGCTTGTTATAGGGCTATGGGGAGGGAGCGTGGCAGTGGGATTAATTTGGGAATGATACAGGGCTATGGGGAGAGAGTGGGGCAGTGTGATTAGTTTGTGATTGATACAGGGCGATGGTGAGAGAGTGTGTCAGTGGGATTAGTTTGGGATTGATATGGGGCCATGGGGAGAGAGTGGGGTAGTGGGATTAGTTTGCGGTTGATACGGGTATATGGGGTGGGAGCGGGGCAGTGGGATTGGTTTGGGAATGATACAGGGCTATGGGGAGAGAGTGGGGCAGTGGGATTAGTTTGGGATTGATAGAGGGATATGGGGAGACAGTGGGACACTGGGATGAATTTGGGATTGATACAGGGCTATTGGGAGTGCATGGGGCAGTGGGATTAGTTTGGGGTTGTTACAGGGCTATGGGGAGGGAGCGGGGCCGTGGGATTAGTTTGGGGATTGATATCAGGCTATGGGGAGAGAGCGGGGCAGTGGGATTAGTTTGGGGATTGATATCAGGCTATGGGGAGAGAGCGGGGCGGTGAGATAAGTTTTGGATTGATATGGGGGTATGGGGAGAGGGAGGGGCAGTGGGATTAGTTTGGGATTGATACAGGGCTATGGGGAGAGATCGAGGCAGTGGGATTAGTTCGGGGCTTGTTATAGGGCTATGGGGAGGGAGTGTGGCTGTGGGATTAGTTTGGGAATGATACAGGGCTATGGGGAGAGAGTGGGGCAGTGGGATTAGTTTGGGATTGATATGGGGCCATGGGGAGAGAGTGGCGTAGTGGGATTAGTTTACGGTTGATACGGGTATATGGGGAGGGAGCGGGGCAGTGGGATTAGTTTAGGGATAGGTACAGGGCTATGGGGAGAGAGTGGGACAGTTGGATTAGTTTGGGATTAATACAGGTCTATGGGGAGAGAGTGCGGAAGTGGGATTAGTTTGCGGATTGATACTGGGCTATGGGGAGCGGGGCAGTGGGATTAGTTTGGGGATTGATAGAAGGCTATGCGGGGAGATTGGGGCAGTGGGATTAGTTTGGAGATTGATAGAGGGCTATGGGGAGACAGTGGGACTGTGGGATTAGTTTTGGATTGATACAGGGCTATTTGGAGAGAGTGGGGCAGTGGGATTAGTTTGGGGATTGATGCAGTGCTCTGGGGAGACAGTGGGACAGTGGGATTAGTTTGGAATTTATACAGGGCTATTTGGAAAGAGCGGGGCAGTGTGATTACGTTGGGAATGATACAGAGCGATGTGGAGAGAGTGGGGCAGTGGGATTAGTTTGGGATTGATACAGGGCTATGGGAAGAGAGCAGTGAAGTGGGATTAGTTTGGGGATTGATAAGGGCTATGGGGAGAGTGGGGACACTGGGATTAGTTTGGGATTGATACAGAGCTATGGGGAGAGAGCAGGTCAGTGGGATTAGTTTAGGATTGATCCAGGGCTATTGGGAGAGAGCTGAGCAGTGGGATTAGTTTGGGATTGATACAGCACTATGGGAAGAGAGTGGGGCAATGGGATTAGTTTGGGATTGATACAGGCCTAAGGGTAGAGAGTGGGGCATTGGGATTAGTTTGGGATTGATGCAGGACTATGTGGAGAGAGTGGGGCAGTGGGATTAGTTTGGGATTGATGCAGGACTATGTGCAGAGAGTTGGGCAGTGGGAATAGTTTGAGGACTGATACAGGGCTATGGGGAGAGAGTGAGGCAGTGGGATTAGTTTGGGGATTGGTACAGGGCTATGCGGAGAGAGTGGGGCAGTGGGATTAGTTTGGGCTTGATACAGGGCTATGGGAAGAGAGCAGAGCAGTGGGATTAGTTTGGGGATTGATACTGGGCTATGGGGAGAGAGCGGGGCAGTGGGATTAGTTTGAGGACTGATACAGTGCAATGGGGAGAGAGCGGGGCAGTGGGATTAGTTTGGGGATTGATACCGGGCGATGGGGAGAGAGTGGGGCGGTGGGATTAGTTTGGGATTCATACAGGGCTATGGGAAGAGAGCGGGGCAGTGGGATTAGTTTAGGGATTGATAAGGACTATCGGGGGAAAGGGGACATTGTGATTCATATGGGATTGATACAGAGCTATTGGGAGTGAGCAAGTCAGTGTATTTAGATTTGGATTGATAAAGGGCTATGGGGAGAGCGTGGGGCAGTGGGATTAATTTAGGATTGATGCAGGGCTATGGGGAGAGAGTGAGGCAGTGGGATTAGTTTGGGGATTGGTACAGGGCTATGGGGAGAGAGCAGGGCAGTGGGATTAGTTTGGGATCGACACAGCTATGGGGAGAGATTGGGGCAGTGCGATTAGTTTGGGATTGACAGAGGGCTATGGGGAGAGAGCGGGGCAATGGGATTAGTTTAGGATTGGTACAGGGCTATGGGGAGAGAGCGGGGCAGTGGGATTAGTTTGGGGATTGAAAGAGCGCTATGGGGAGAGAGTGGGGCAGTGGGATTAGTTTTGGGATTGATTCAGGGCTAAGGTGAGAGAGCGGGGCAGTGCGATTAGTTTGGAATTGATACTGGGCTATGGATAGAGAGTGGGGCAGTGGGATTAGTTTGGGATTGATACAGGGCTATGGGGAGAGAGTGCGGAAGTGGGATTAGTTTGCGGATTGATACCGGGCTATGGGGAGTGGGGCAATGGGATTAGTTTGGGGATTGATAGAAGGCTATGTGGGGAGAGTGGGGCAGTGGGATTAATTCGGGGATTGATAGAGGGCTATGGGGAAACAGTGGGACAGTGGGATTAGTTTGGGATTGATGCGGGACTATGTGCAGAGAGTTGGGCAGTGGGATTAGTTTGAGGACTGATACAGGGCGATGGGGAGACTGTGGGACTGTGGGGTTAGTTTGGGATTGATACAGGGCTATGCGGAGAGAGTGGGGCAGTGGGATTAGTTTGGGCTTGATAAAGGGCTATGGGAAGAGAGCAGAGCAGTGGGATTAGTTTGGGGATTGATAAGGGCTATGGGGAGAGAGGGGACACTGGGATTAGTTTGGGATTGATACAGAGCTATGGCGAGAGAGCAGGTCGGTGGGATTAGATTGGTTTGATACAGGGCTATGGGGAGAGTGTGGGGCAGAGGGATTAGTTTAGGTTTGGCACAGGGCTATGGGGAGTGAGCGAGGCAGTGGGATTAATTTGCGGATTGATACAGCGCTATAGGGAGAGACTGGGCCAGTGTGAGTAGTTTGGGATCGATACAGAGCTATGGGGAGAGAGCGGGGCAGTGGGATTAGTTTGGGGATTGACAGAGCGCTATGGGGAGAGAATGGGGCAGTGGGATTAGTTTTGGGATTGATTCAGGGCTATGGGAAGAGAGCGGGGCAGTGGGATTAGTTTGAGATTGATACGGGGCTATCAGGAGAGAGCGGGGCAGTGGGATTAGACTGGAATTGATAGAGGGATATGGGAAGACAGTGGGACAGTGGGATTAATTTGGGATTGATACAGGGCGATGGGGAGAGAGTGGGTCAGTTGGATTAGTTTGGAATTGATACAGGGCTATGGGAAGAGAGCGGGGCAGTGGGATTAGTTTGGGGATTGATAAGGGCTATCGGGAAAAAGGGGACAATTGGGATTAGTTTGGGATTGATACAGAGCTATGGGGAGTGAGCAAGTCAGTGGGATTAGATTGGGATTGATGCAGAGCTATGGGGAGTGCGTGGCACAGTGGGATTAGTTTAGGATTGATATCGGGCCATGGGGAGAGAGTGGGGCAGTGGGATTAGTTTGGGCTTGATACAGGGCTATGGGAAGAGAGCAGAGCAGTGGGATTAGTTTGGGGATTGATACTGGGCTATGTGGAGAGAGTGGGGCAGTGGGATTAGTTTGGGATTGATGCAGGACTATGTGCAGAGAGTTGGGCAGTGGGAATAGTTTGAGGACTGATACAGGGCTATGGGGAGACTGTGGGACAGTGGGGTTAGTTTGGGATTGATACAGGGCTATGCGGAGAGAGTGGGGCAGTGGGATTAGTTTGGGCTTGATACAGGGCTATGGGAAGAGAGCAGGGCAGTGAGATTAGTTTGGGGATTGACAGAGGGCTATGGGGAGAGAGTGGGGCAGTGGGAATAATTTGCGGTTGATACGGGGCTATGGGGAGGGAGCGGGGCAGTGGGATTAGTTTGGGGATAGGTACAGGGCTATGGGGAGAGAGTGGGGCAGTGGGATTAGTTTGGGATCGATACAGAGCTATGGGGAGAGAGCGGGGCAGTGGGATTAGTTTGGGGATTGATACAGGGCTGTGGGGAGAGAGCGGGGCAGTTGGATTAGTTTAGGATGGATACAGGGCTATGGGGAGAGAGTGGAGCAGTGGGATTAGTTTAGGATTGATACAGGGCTATGGGGAGAGAATGGGGTAGTGGGATTAGTTTGCGGATTTATACAGGGCTATTTGGAGAGAGCGGGGCAGTGGGATTAGTTTGGGGATTGATACAGGGCGATGGGGAGAGATTGGGGCAGTGAGATTAGTTTGGGATTGATACAGGGCTATGGGAAGAGTGGGGACACTGGGATTAGTTTGGGATTGATACAGAGCTATGGGGAGAGAGCAGGTCAGTGGGATTAGTTTAGGATTGATCCAGGGCTATGGGGAGAGATTGGGGCAGTGGGATTAGTTTGGGGATTGATAAGGACTATGGGGAGAGAGGGGACACTGGGATTATTTTGGGATTGATACAGAGCTATGGGGAGAGAGCATGTCAGTGGGATTAGATTGGGATTGATACAGGGCTATTGGGAGTGCATGGGGCAGTGGGATTAGTTTGGGGTTGTTACAGGGCTATGGGGAGGGAGCGGGGCAGTGGGATTAGTTTCGGGATTGATATCAGGCTATGGGGAGAGAGCTGGACGGTGAGATTAGTTTTGGATTGATACGGGGCTATGGGGAGAGAGTGGGGCAGTAGGATTAGTTTGGGATTGATACAGGGCTATGGGAAGAGAGTGGGGCAGTGTGATTAGTTTGGGATTGATACAGGGCGATGGGGAGAGAGTGTGTCAGTGGGATTAGTTTGGGATAGATGTGGGGCCATGGGGAGAGAGTGGGGTAGTGGGATTAATTTGCAGTTGATACGGGTATATGGGGAGGGAGCGGGGCAGTGGGATTAGTTTGGGGATAGGTACAGGGCTATGGGGAGAGAGTGGGGCAGTGGGATTAGTTTGGTTCGATACAGAGCTATGGGGAGAGAGCGGGGCAGTGAGATTAGTTTGAGGATTGACAGAGGGCTATGGGGAGAGAGCGGGGCAATGGGATTAGTTTAGGATTGATACAGGGCTATCGGGAGAGAGGGGACACTGGGATTATTTTGGGATTGATACAGAGCTGTGGGGAGAGAGCATGTCAGTGGTATGAGATTGGGATTGATACAGGGCTATTGGGAGTGCATGGGGAAGTGGGATTAGTTTGGGGTTGTTACGGGGATGTGGGGAGAGCGTGGGGCAGTGGGATTAATTTAGGATTGATGCAGGGCTATGGGGAGAGAGTGAGGCAGTGGGATTAGTTTGGGGATTGGTACAGGGCTATGGGGAGAGAGCAGGGCAGTGGGATTAGTTTGGGATCGACACAGCTATGGGGAGAGAGTGGGGCAGTGCGATTAGTTTGGGGATTGACTGAGGGCTAAAGGGAGAGAGCGGGTCAATGGGATTAGTTTAGCATTGGTACAGGGCTATGGGGAGAGAGCGGGGCAGTGGGATTAGTTTGGGGATTGAAAGAGCGCTATGGGGAGAGAGTGGGGCAGTGGGATTAGTTTTGGGATTGATTCAGGGCTAAGGTGAGAGAGTGGGGCAGTGCGATTAGTTTGGAATTGATACTGGTCTATGGGGAGAGAGTGGGGCAGTGGGATTAGTTTGGGATTGATACAGGGCTATGGGGAGAGAGTGCGGAAGTGGTTTAGTTTGCGGATTGACACAGGGCTATGTGGAGCGGGGCAGTGGGATTAGTTTGGGGATTGATAGAAGGCTATGTGGGGAGAGTGGGGCAGTGGGATTAGTTTGGGGATTGATAGAGGGCTATGGGGTAACAGTGGGACAGTGGTATTAGTTTGGGATTGATACAGGGCTATTTGGAGAGAGTGGGGCAGTGGGATTAGTTTGGGGATTGATGCAGTGCTATGGGGAGACAGGGGGACAGTGGGATTAGTTTGGGATTCATACAGGGTTATTTGGAGAGAGCGGGGCAGTGTGATTACGTAGGGGATTGATACAGAGCGATGTGGAGAGAGTGGGGCAGTGGGATTAGTTTGGGATTGATACAGGGCTATGGGAAGAGAGCAGTGCAGTGGGATTAGTTTGGGGATTGATAAGGGCTATGGGGAGAGAGTGGGGCAATGGGATTAGTTTGGGATTGATACAGCACTATGGGAAGAGAGTGGGGCAATGGGATTAGTTTGGGATTGATACAGGCCTATGGGGAGAGAGTGGGGCAGTGGGATTAGTTTGGGATTGATGCAGGACTATGTGAGAGAGTGGGGCAGTGGGATTAGTTTGGGATTGATACAGGGCTGTGCGGAGAGAGTGGGGCAGTGGACTTAGCTTGGGATTGATACAGGGCTATGGGAAGAGAGCAGAGCCGTGGGATTAGTTTGGGGATTGATAAGGGCTATGGGGAGAGATTGGGACAGTGAGATTAGTTTGGGATTGATACAGGGCTATGGGAAGAGTGGGGACACTGGGATTAGTTTGGGATTGATACAGAGCTATGGGGAGAGAGCAGGTCAGTGGGATTAGTTTAGGATTGATCCAGGGCTATGGGGAGAGAGCTGGGCAGTGGTATTAGTTTGGGGATTGATAAGGACGATGGGGAGAGAGGGGACACTGGGATTATTTTGGGATTGATACAGAGCTATGGGGAGAGAGGATGTCAGTGGGATTAGATTGGGATTGATACAGGGCTATTGGGAGTGCATGGGGCAGTGGGATTAGTTTGGGGTTGTTACAGGGCTATGGGGAGGGAGCGGGGCTGTGGGATTAGTTTGGGGATTGATATCAGGCTATGGAGAGAGAGCGGGACGGTGAGATTAGTTTTGGATTGATACGGGGCTATGGGGAGAGAGTGGGGCAGTGGGATTAGTTTGGGATTGATACAGGGCTATGGGGAGAGAGTGTGGCAGTGTGATTAGTTTGGGATTGATACAGGGCGATGGGGAGAGAGTGTGTCAGTGGGATTAGTTTGGGATAGATGTGGGGCCATGGGGAGAGAGTGGGGTAGTGGGATTAGTTTGCGGTTGATACGGGTATATGGGGAGGGAGCGGGGCAGTGGGATTAGTTTGGGGATAGGTACAGGGCTATGGGGAGAGAGTGGGGCAGTGGGATTAGTTTGGGTTCGATACAGAGCTATGGTGAGAGAGCGGGGCAGTGAGATTAGTTTGAGGATTGACAGAGGGCTATGGGGAGAGAGCGGGGCAATCGGATTAGTTTAGGATTGATACAGGGCTATCGGGAGAGAGGGGACACTGGGATTATTTTGGGATTGATACAGAGCTATGGGGAGAGAGCATGTCAGTGGTATGAGATTGGGATTGATACAGGGCTATTGGGAGTGCATGGGGCAGTGGGATTAGTTTGAGGATAGGTACAGGGCTATGGGGAGAGAGTGGGGCAGTGGGATTAGTTTGGGTTCGATACAGAGCTATGGGGAGAGAGCGAGGCAGTGCGATTAGTTTGGTGCTTGTTATAGGGCTATGGGGAGGGAGCGTGGCAGTGGGATTGGTTTGGGAATGATACAGGGCTATGGGGAGAGAGTGGGGCAGTGGGATTAGTTTGGGATTGATACAGGGCTATGGGGAGAGATCGAGGCCGTGGGATTAGTTTGGTGCTTGTTATAGGGCTATGGGGAGGGAGCGTGGCAGTGGGATTAGTTTGGGAATGATACAGGGCTATGGGGAGAGAGTGGGGCAGTGTGATTAGTTTGTGATTGATACAGGGCGATGGGGAGAGAGTGTGTCAGTGGGATTAGTTTGGGATTGATATGGGGCCATGGGGAGAGAGTGGGGTAGTGGGATTAGTTTGCGGTTGATACAGGTATATGGGGAGGGAGCGGGGCAGTGGGATTGGTTTGGGAATGATACAGGGCTATGGGGAGAGAGTGGGGCAGTGGGATTAGTTTGGGATTGATAGAGGGATATGGGGAGACAGTGGGACACTGGGATGAATTTGGGATTGATACAGGGCTATTGGGAGTGCATGGGGCAGTGGGATTAGTTTGGGGTTGTTACAGGGCTATGGGGAGGGAGCGGGGCCGTGGGATTAGTTTTGGGATTGATATCAGGCTATGGGGAGAGAGCGGGGCGGTGAGATAAGTTTTGGATTGATACGGGGGTATGGGGAGAGGGTGGGGCAGTGGGATTAGTTTGGGATTGATACAGGGCTATGGGGAGAGATCGAGGCAGTGGGATTAGTTCGGAGCTTGTTATAGGGCTATGGGGAGGGAGTGTGGCTGTGGGATTAGTTTGGGAATGATACAGGGCTATGGGGAGAGAGTGGGGCAGTGGGATTAGTTTGGGATTGATATGGGGCCATGGGGAGAGAGTGGCGTAGTGGGATTAGTTTGCGGTTGATACGGGTATATGGGGAGGGAGCGGGGCAGTGGGATTAGTTTAGGGATAGGTACAGGGCTATGGGGAGAGAGTGGGACAGTTGGATTAGTTTGGGATTAATACAGGTCTATGGGGAGAGAGTGCGGAAGTGGGATTAGTTTGTGGATTGATACTGGGCTATGGGGAGCGGGGCAGTGGGATTAGTTTGGGGATTGATAGAAGGCTATGCGGGGCGATTGGGGCAGTGGGATTAGTTTGGAGATTGATAGAGGGCTATGGGGAGACAGTGGGACAGTGGGATTAGTTTGGGATTGATACAGGGCTATTTGGAGAGAGTGGGGCAGTGGGATTAGTTTGGGGATTGATGCAGTGCTCTGGGGAGACAGTGGGACAGTGGGATTAGTTTGGGATTTATACAGGGCTATTTGGAAAGAGCGGGGCAGTGTGATTACGTTGGGGATTGATGCAGAGCGATGTGGAGAGAGTGGGGCAGTGGGATTAGTTTGGGATTGATACAGGGCTATGGGAAGAGAGCAGTGCAGTGGGATTAGTTTGGGGATTGATAAGGGCTATGGGGAGAGTGGGGACACTGGGATTAGTTTGGGATTGATACAGAGCTATGGGGAGAGAGCAGGTCAGTGGGATTAGTTTATGATTGATCCAGGGCTATTGGGAGAGAGCTGAGCAGTGGGATTAGTTTGGGATTGATACAGCACTATGGGAAGAGAGTGGGGCAATGGGATTAGTTTGGGATTGATACAGGCCTATGGGGAGAGAGTGGGGCAGTGGGATTAGTTTGGGATTGATGCAGGACTATGTGGAGAGAGTGGGGCAGTGGGATTAGTTTGGGATTGATGCAGGTCTATGTGCAGAGAGTTGGGCAGTGGGAATAGTTTGAGGACTGATACAGGGCTATGGGGAGAGAGTGAGGCAGTGGGATTAGTTTGGGGATTGGTACAGGGCTATGCGGAGAGAGTGGGGCAGTGGGATTAGTTTGGGCTTGATACAGGGCTATGGGAAGAGAGCAGAGCAGTGGGATTAGTTTGGGGATTGATACTGGGCTATGGGGAGAGAGCGGGGCAGTGGGATTAGTTTGAGGACTGATACAGTGCAATGGGGAGAGAGCGGGGCAGTGGGATTAGTTTGGGGATTGATACCGGGCGATGGGGAGAGAGTGGGGCGGTGGGATTAGTTTGGGATTCATACAGGGCTATGGGAAGAGAGAGGGGCAGTGGGATTAGTTTGGGGATTGATAAGGACTATCGGGGGAAAGGGGACATTGTGATTCATTTGGGATTGATACAGAGCTATTGGGAGTGAGCAAGTCAGTGTGTTTAGATTTGGATTGATACAGGGCTATGGGGAGAGCGTGGGGCAGTGGGATTAATTTAGGATTGATGCAGGGCTATGGGGAGAGAGTGAGGCAGTGGGATTAGTTTGGGGATTGGTACAGGGCTATGGGGAGAGAGCAGGGCAGTGGGATTAGTTTGGGATCGACACAGCTATGGGGAGAGAGTGGGGCAGTGCGATTAGTTTGGGATTGACAGAGAGCTATGGGTAGAGAGCGGGGCAATGGGATTAGTTTAGGATTGGTACAGGGCTATGGGGAGAGAGCGGGGCAGTGGGATTAGTTTGGGGATTGAAAGAGCGCTATGGGGAGAGAGTGGGGCAGTGGGATTAGTTTTGGGATTGATTCAGGGCTAAGGTGAGAGAGCGGGGCAGTGCGATTAGTTTGGAATTGATACTGGGCTATGGATAGAGAGTGGGGCAGTGGGATTAGTTTGGGATTGATACAGGGCTATGGGGAGAGAGTGCGGAAGTGGGATTAGTTTGCGGATTGATACCGGGCTATGGGGAGCGGGGCAGTGGGATTAGTTTGGGGATTGATAGAAGGCTATGTGGGGAGAGTGGGGCAGTGGGATTAATTCGGGGATTGATAGAGTGCTATGGGGAAACAGTGGGACAGTGGGATTAGTTTGGGATTGATGCGGGACTATGTGCAGAGAGTTGGGCAGTGGGATTAGTTTGAGGACTGATACAGGGCGATGGGGAGACTGTGGGACAGTGGGGTTAGTTTGGGATTGATACAGGGCTATGTGGAGAGAGTGGGGCAGTGGGATTAGTTTGGGCTTGATAAAGGGCTATGGGAAGAGAGCAGAGCAGTGGGATTAGTTTGGGGATTGATAAGGGCTATGGGGAGAGAGGGGACACTGGGATTAGTTTGGGATTGATACAGTGCTATGGGGAGAGAGCAGGTCGGTGGGATTAGATTGGTTTGATACAGGGCTATGGGGAGAGTGTGGGGCAGAGGGATTAGTTTAGGTTTGGCACAGGGCTATGGGGAGTGAGCGAGGCAGTGGGATTAGTTTGCGGATTGATACAGCGCTATAGGGAGAGACTGGGCCAGTGTGAGTAGTTTGGGATCGATACAGAGCTATGGGGAGAGAGCGGGGCAGTGGGATTAGTTTGGGGATTGACAGAGCGCTATGGGGAGAGAATGGGGCAGTGGGATTAGTTTTGGGATTGATTCAGGGCTATGGGAAGAGAGCGGGGCAGTGGGATTAGTTTGAGATTGATACGGGGCTATCAGGAGAGAGCGGGGCAGTGGGATTAGACTGGAATTGATAGAGGGATATGGGAAGACAGTGGGACAGTGGGATTAATTTGGGATTGATACAGGGCGATGGGGAGAGAGTGGGTCAGTTGGATTAGTTTGGAATTGATACAGGGCTATGGGAAGAGAGCGGGGCAGTGGGATTAGTTTGGGGATTGATAAGGGCTATCGGGAAAAAGGGGACAATGTGATTAGTTTGGGATTGATACAGAGCTATGGGGAGTGAGCAAGTCAGTGGGATTAGATTGGGATTGATGCAGGGCTATGGGGAGTGCGTGGCACAGTGGGATTAGTTTAGGATTGATATCGGGCCATGGGGAGAGAGTGGGGCAGTGGGATTAGTTTGGGCTTGATACAGGGCTATGGGAAGAGAGCAGAGCAGTGGGATTAGTTTGGGGATTGATACTGGGCTATGTGGAGAGAGTGGGGCAATGGGATTAGTTTGGGATTGATGCAGGACTATGTGCAGAGAGTTGGGCAGTGGGAATAGTTTGAGGACTGATACAGGGCTATGGGGAGACTGTGGGACAGTGGGGTTAGTTTGGGATTGATACAGGGCTATGCGGAGAGAGTGGGGCAGTGGGATTAGTTTGGGCTTGTTACAGGGCTATGGGGAGGGAGCGGGGCAGTGGGATTAGTTTCGGGATTGATATCAGGCTATGGGGAGAGAGCTGGACGGTGAGATTAGTTTTGGATTGATACGGGGCTATGGGGAGAGAGTGGGGCAGTAGGATTAGTTTGGGATTGATACAGGGCTATGGGAAGAGAGTGGGGCAGTGTGATTAGTTTGGGATTGATACAGGGCGATGGGGAGAGAGTGTGTCAGTGGGATTAGTTTGGAATTGATGTGGGGCCATGGGGAGAGAGTGGGGTAGTGGGATTAGATTGCGGTTGATACGGATATATGGGGAGGGAGCGGGGCAGTGGGATTAGTTTGGGGATAGCTACAGGGCTATGGGGAGGGAATGGGGCAGTGGGATTAGTTTGGTTCGATACAGAGCTATGGGGAGAGAGCGGGGCAGTGAGATTAGTTTGAGGATTGACAGAGGGCTATGGGGAGAGAGCGGGGCAATGGGATTAGTTTAGGATTGATACAGGGCTATCGGGAGAGAGGTGACACTGGGATTATTTTGGGATTGATACAGAGCTGTGGGGAGAGAGCATGTCAGTGGTATGAGATTGGGATTGATACAGGGCTATTGGGAGTGCATGGGGAAGTGGGATTAGTTTGGGGTTGTTACGGGGATGTGGGGAGAGAGTGGGGCAGTGGGATTAGTTTGGGATTGATACAGGGCTATGGGGAGAGAGCGAGGCAGTGCGATTAGTTTGGTGCTTGTTATAGGGCTATGGGGAGGGAGCGTAGCAGTGGGATTGGTTTGGGAATGATACAGGGCTATGGGGAGAGAGTGGGGCAGTGTGATTAGTTTGGGATTGATACAGGGCGATGGGGAGAGAGTGTGTCAGTGGGATTAGTTTGGGATTGATATGGGGCCATGGGGAGAGAGTGGGGTAGTGGGATTAGTTTGCGCTTGATACCAGGGTATATGGGGAGGGAGCGGAGCAGTGGGATTAGTTTGGGATTGATAGAGGGATATGGGGAGACAGTGGGACAGTGGGATGAATTTGGGATTGATACAGGGCTATTGGGAGTGCATGGGGCAGTGGGATTAGTTTGGGGTTGTTACAGGGCTATGGGGAGGGAGCGGGGCAGTGGGATTAGTTTGGTGCTTGTTATAGTGCTATGGGGAGGGAGCGTGGCAGTGGGATTAGTTTGGGAATGATACAGGGCTATGGGGAGAGAGTGGGGCAGTGTGATTAGTTTGGGATTGATACAGGGCGATGGGGAGAGAGTGTGTCAGTGGGATTAGTTTGGGATTGATATGGGGCCATGGGAAGAGAGTGGGGTAGTGGGATTAGTTTGCGGTTGATACGGGTATATGGGGTAGGGAGCGGAGCAGTGGGATTAGTTTCGGGATAGGTACAGGGCTATGAGGAGAGAGTGGGGCAGTGCGATTAGTTTGGGTTCGATGCAGAGCTATGGGGAGAGAGCGGGGCAGTGAGATTAGTTTGAGGATTGACAGAGGGCTATGGGGAGAGAGCGGGGCAATGGGATTAGTTTAGGATTGATACAGGGCTATCGGTAGAGAGGGGACACTGGGATTATTTTGGGATTGATACAGAGCTATGGGGAGAGAGCATGTCAGTGGTATTAGATTGTGATTGATACAGGGCTATTGGGAGTGCATGGGGCAGTGGGATTAGTTTGGGGTTGTTACTGGGCTGTGGGGAGAGAGTGGGGCAGTGAGATTAGTTTGGTGCTTGTTATAGGGCTATGGGGAGGGAGCGTGGCAGTGGGATTGGTTTGGGAATGATACAGGGCTATGGGGAGAGAGTGGGGCAGTGGGATTAGTTTAGGATTGATAGAGGGATATGGGAAGACAGTGGGACAGTGGGATGAATTTGGGATTGATACAGGGTGATGGGGAGAGAATGGGGCAGTGGGATTAGTTTCGCATTGATACAGGGCTATGGGGAGAGAGTGGGGCAGTGTGATTAGTTTGGAATTGATACTGGGCTATGGGGAGAGAGTGGGGCAGTGGGATTAGTTTGGGATTGATACAGGGCTATGGGGAGAGAGTGGGGCAGTGGGATTAGTTTGGGGATTGATAGAGGGCTATGGAGAAACAGGGGGACAGTGGGATTAGTTTGGGATTGATACAGGGCTATTTGGAGAGAGTGGGGCAGTGTGATTACGTAGGGGATTGATACAGAGCGATGTGGAGAGAGTGGGGCAGTGGGATTAGTTTGGGATTGATACAGGGCTATGGGAAGAGAGCAGTGCAGTGGGATTAGTTTGGGGATTGATAAGGGCTATGGGGAGAGTGTGGGGCAATGGGATTAGTTTGGGATTGATACAGCACTATGGGAAGAGAGTGGGGCAATGGGATTAGTTTGGGATTGATACTGGCCTATGGGGAGAGAGTGGGGCAGTGGGATTAGTTTGGGATTGATGCAGGACTATGTGAGAGAGTGGGGCAGTGGGATTAGTTTGGGATTGATGCAGGACTATGTGCAGAGAGTTGGGCAGTGGGATTAGTTTGAGGACTGATACAGGGCTATGGGGAGACTGTGGGGCAGTGGGATTAGTTTGGGGATTGATAAGGGCTATGGGGAGAGAGGGGACACTGGGATTAGTTTGGGATTGATACAGAGCTATGGGGAGAGAGCAGGTCAGTGGGATTAGATTGGTTTGATACAGGTGCTATGGGGAGAGTGTGGGGCAGAGGGATTAGTTTAGGTTTGGCACAGGCCTATGGGGAGTGAGCGAGGCAGTGGGATTAGTTTGGGGATTGATACAGGGCTATAGGGAGAGACTGGGCCAGTGTGAGTAGTTTGGGATCGATACAGAGCTATGGGGAGAGAGCGGGGCAGTGGGATTAGTTTGGGGATTGACAGAGCGCTATGGGGAGAGAATGGGGCAGTGGGATTAGTTTTGGGATTGATTCAGGGCTATGGGAAGAGAGTGGGGCAGTGGGATTAGTTTGGGATTGATACGGGGCTATCAGGAGAGAGCGGGGCAGTGGGATTAGACTGGAATTGATAGAGGGATATGGGGAGACAGTGGGACAGTGGGATTAATTTGGGATTGATACAGGGCGATGGGGAGAGAGTGGGTCAGTTGGATTAGTTTGGAATTGATACAGGGCTATGGGAAGAGAGCGGGGCAGTGGGATTAGTTTGGGGATTGATAAGGGCTATCGGGAAAAAGGGGACAATTGGGATTAGTTTGGGATTGATACAGAGCTATTGGGAGTGAGCAAGTCAGTGTGTTTAGATTTGGATTGATAAAGGGCTATGGGGAGAGCATGGGGCAGTGGGATTAATTTAGGATTGATGCAGGGCTATGGGGAGAGAGTGAGGCAGTGGGATTAGTTTGGGGATTGGTACAGAGCTATGGGGAGAGAGCAGGGCAGTGGGATTAGTTTGGGATCGACACAGCTATGGGGAGAGAGTGGGGCAGTGCGATTAGTTTGGGATTGACAGAGGGCTATGGGGAGAGAGCGGGGCAATGGGATTAGTTTAGGATTGGTACAGGGCTATGGGGAGAGAGCGGGGCAGTGGGATTAGTTTGGGGATTGAAAGAGCGCTATGGGGAGAGAGTGGTGCAGTGGGATTAGTTTTGGGATTGATTCAGGGCTAAGGTGAGAGAGCGGGGCAGTGCGATTAGTTTGGAATTGATACTGGGCTATGGATAGAGAGTGGGGCAGTGGGATTAGTTTAGGATTGATACAGGGCTATGGGGAGAGAGTGCGGAAGTGGGATTAGTTTACGGATTGATACCGGGCTATGGGGAGCGGGGCAGTGGGATTAGTTTGGGGATTGATAGAAGGCTATGTGGGGAGAGTGGGGCAGTGGGATTAATTCGGGGATTGATAGAGTGCTATGGGGAAACAGTGGGACAGTGGGATTAGTTTGGGATTGATGCGGGACTATGTGCAGAGAGTTGGGCAGTGGGATTAGTTAGAGGACTGATACAGGGCGATGGGGAGACTGTGGGACAGTGGGGTTAGTTTGGGATTGATACAGGTCTATGCGGAGAGAGTGGGGCAGTGGGATTAGTTTGGGCTTGTTACAGGGCTATGGGGAGGGAGCGGGGCAGTGGGATTAGTTTCGGGATTGATATCAGGCTATGGGGAGAGAGCTGGACGGTGAGATTAGTTTTGGATTGATACGGGGCTATGGGGAGAGAGTGGGGCAGTAGGATTAGTTTGGGATTGATACAGGGCTATGGGAAGAGAGTGGGGCAGTGTGATTAGTTTGGGATTGATACAGGGCGATGGGGAGAGAGTGTGTCAGTGGGATTAGTTTGGAATTGATGTGGGGCCATGGGGAGAGAGTGGGGTAGTGGGATTAGTTTGCGGTTGATACGGGTATATGGGGAGGGAGCGGGGCAGTGGGATTAGTTTGGGGATAGCTACAGGGCTATGGGGAGAGAATGGGGCAGTGGGATTAGTTTGGTTCGATACAGAGCTATGGGGAGAGAGCGGGGCAGTGAGATTAGTTTGAGGATTGACAGAGGGCTATGGGGAGAGAGCGGGGCAATGGGATTAGTTTAGGATTGATACAGGGCTATCGGGAGAGAGGTGACACTGGGATTATTTTGGGATTGATACAGAGCTGTGGGGAGAGAGCATGTCAGTGGTATGAGATTGGGATTGATACAGGGCTATTGGGAGTGCATGGGGAAGTGGGATTAGTTTGGGGTTGTTACGGGGATGTGGGGAGAGAGTGGGGCAGTGGGATTAGTTTGGGATTGATACAGGGCTATGGGGAGAGAGCGAGGCAGTGCGATTAGTTTGGTGCTTGTTATAGGGCTATGGGGAGGGAGCGTAGCAGTGGGATTGGTTTGGGAATGATACAGGGCTATGGGGAGAGAGTGGGGCAGTGTGATTAGTTTGGGATTGATACAGGGCGATGGGGAGAGAGTGTGTCAGTGGGATTAGTTTGGGATTGATATGGGGCCATGGGGAGAGAGTGGGGTAGTGGGATTAGTTTGCGCTTGATACCAGGGTATATGGGGAGGGAGCGGAGCAGTGGGATTAGTTTGGGATTGATAGAGGGATATGGGGAGACAGTGGGACAGTGGGATGAATTTGGGATTGATACAGGGCTATTGGGAGTGCATGGGGCAGTGGGATTAGTTTGGGGTTGTTACAGGGCTATGGGGAGGGAGCGGGGCAGTGGGATTAGTTTGGTGCTTGTTATAGTGCTATGGGGAGGGAGCGTGGCAGTGGGATTAGTTTGGGAATGATACAGGGCTATGGGGAGAGAGTGGGGCAGTGTGATTAGTTTGGGATTGATACAGGGCGATGGGGAGAGAGTGTGTCAGTGGGATTAGTTTGGGATTGATATGGGGCCATGGGAAGAGAGTGGGGTAGTGGGATTAGTTTGCGGTTGATACGGGTATATGGGGAGGGAGCGGAGCAGTGGGATTAGTTTCGGGATAGGTACAGGGCTATGAGGAGAGAGTGGGGCAGTGCGATTAGTTTGGGTTCGATGCAGAGCTATGGGGAGAGAGCGGGGCAGTGAGATTAGTTTGAGGATTGACAGAGGGCTATGGGGAGAGAGCGGGGCAATGGGATTAGTTTAGGATTGATACAGGGCTATCGGTAGAGAGGGGACACTGGGATTATTTTGGGATTGATACAGAGCTATGGGGAGAGAGCATGTCAGTGGTATTAGATTGTGATTGATACAGGGCTATTGGGAGTGCATGGGGCAGTGGGATTAGTTTGGGGTTGTTACTGGGCTGTGGGGAGAGAGTGGGGCAGTGAGATTAGTTTGGTGCTTGTTATAGGGCTATGGGGAGGGAGCGTGGCAGTGGGATTGGTTTGGGAATGATACAGGGCTATGGGGAGAGAGTGGGGCAGTGGGATTAGTTTAGGATTGATAGAGGGATATGGGAAGACAGTGGGACAGTGGGATGAATTTGGGATTGATACAGGGTGATGGGGAGAGAATGGGGCAGTGGGATTAGTTTCGCATTGATACAGGGCTATGGGGAGAGAGTGGGGCAGTGTGATTAGTTTGGAATTGATACTGGGCTATGGGGAGAGAGTGGGGCAGTGGGATTAGTTTGGGATTGATACAGGGCTATGGGGAGAGAGTGGGGCAGTGGGATTAGTTTGGGGATTGATAGAGGGCTATGGAGAAACAGGGGGACAGTGGGATTAGTTTGGGATTGATACAGGGCTATTTGGAGAGAGTGGGGCAGTGTGATTACGTAGGGGATTGATACAGAGCGATGTGGAGAGAGTGGGGCAGTGGGATTAGTTTGGGATTGATACAGGGCTATGGGAAGAGAGCAGTGCAGTGGGATTAGTTTGGGGATTGATAAGGGCTATGGGGAGAGTGTGGGGCAATGGGATTAGTTTGGGATTGATACAGCACTATGGGAAGAGAGTGGGGCAATGGGATTAGTTTGGGATTGATACTGGCCTATGGGGAGAGAGTGGGGCAGTGGGATTAGTTTGGGATTGATGCAGGACTATGTGAGAGAGTGGGGCAGTGGGATTAGTTTGGGATTGATGCAGGACTATGTGCAGAGAGTTGGGCAGTGGGATTAGTTTGAGGACTGATACAGGGCTATGGGGAGACTGTGGGGCAGTGGGATTAGTTTGGGGATTGATAAGGGCTATGGGGAGAGAGGGGACACTGGGATTAGTTTGGGATTGATACAGAGCTATGGGGAGAGAGCAGGTCAGTGGGATTAGATTGGTTTGATACAGGTGCTATGGGGAGAGTGTGGGGCAGAGGGATTAGTTTAGGTTTGGCACAGGCCTATGGGGAGTGAGCGAGGCAGTGGGATTAGTTTGGGGATTGATACAGGGCTATAGGGAGAGACTGGGCCAGTGTGAGTAGTTTGGGATCGATACAGAGCTATGGGGAGAGAGCGGGGCAGTGGGATTAGTTTGGGGATTGACAGAGCGCTATGGGGAGAGAATGGGGCAGTGGGATTAGTTTTGGGATTGATTCAGGGCTATGGGAAGAGAGTGGGGCAGTGGGATTAGTTTGGGATTGATACGGGGCTATCAGGAGAGAGCGGGGCAGTGGGATTAGACTGGAATTGATAGAGGGATATGGGGAGACAGTGGGACAGTGGGATTAATTTGGGATTGATACAGGGCGATGGGGAGAGAGTGGGTCAGTTGGATTAGTTTGGAATTGATACAGGGCTATGGGAAGAGAGCGGGGCAGTGGGATTAGTTTGGGGATTGATAAGGGCTATCGGGAAAAAGGGGACAATTGGGATTAGTTTGGGATTGATACAGAGCTATTGGGAGTGAGCAAGTCAGTGTGTTTAGATTTGGATTGATAAAGGGCTATGGGGAGAGCGTGGGGCAGTGGGATTAATTTAGGATTGATGCAGGGCTATGGGGAGAGAGTGAGGCAGTGGGATTAGTTTGGGGATTGGTACAGAGCTATGGGGAGAGAGCAGGGCAGTGGGATTAGTTTGGGATCGACACAGCTATGGGGAGAGAGTGGGGCAGTGCGATTAGTTTGGGATTGACAGAGGGCTATGGGGAGAGAGCGGGGCAATGGGATTAGTTTAGGATTGGTACAGGGCTATGGGGAGAGAGCGGGGCAGTGGGATTAGTTTGGGGATTGAAAGAGCGCTATGGGGAGAGAGTGGTGCAGTGGGATTAGTTTTGGGATTGATTCAGGGCTAAGGTGAGAGAGCGGGGCAGTGCGATTAGTTTGGAATTGATACTGGGCTATGGATAGAGAGTGGGGCAGTGGGATTAGTTTAGGATTGATACAGGGCTATGGGGAGAGAGTGCGGAAGTGGGATTAGTTTGCGGATTGATACCGGGCTATGGGGAGCGGGGCAGTGGGATTAGTTTGGGGATTGATAGAAGGCTATGTGGGGAGAGTGGGGCAGTGGGATTAATTCGGGGATTGATAGAGTGCTATGGGGAAACAGTGGGACAGTGGGATTAGTTTGGGATTGATGCGGGACTATGTGCAGAGAGTTGGGCAGTGGGATTAGTTAGAGGACTGATACAGGGCGATGGGGAGACTGTGGGACAGTGGGGTTAGTTTGGGATTGATACAGGTCTATGCGGAGAGAGTGGGGCAGTGGGATTAGTTTGGGCTTGTTACAGGGCTATGGGGAGGGAGCGGGGCAGTGGGATTAGTTTCGGGATTGATATCAGGCTATGGGGAGAGAGCTGGACGGTGAGATTAGTTTTGGATTGATACGGGGCTATGGGGAGAGAGTGGGGCAGTAGGATTAGTTTGGGATTGATACAGGGCTATGGGAAGAGAGTGGGGCAGTGTGATTAGTTTGGGATTGATACAGGGCGATGGGGAGAGAGTGTGTCAGTGGGATTAGTTTGGAATTGATGTGGGGCCATGGGGAGAGAGTGGGGTAGTGGGATTAGTTTGCGGTTGATACGGGTATATGGGGAGGGAGCGGGGCAGTGGGATTAGTTTGGGGATAGCTACAGGGCTATGGGGAGAGAATGGGGCAGTGGGATTAGTTTGGTTCGATACAGAGCTATGGGGAGAGAGCGGGGCAGTGAGATTAGTTTGAGGATTGACAGAGGGCTATGGGGAGAGAGCGGGGCAATGGGATTAGTTTAGGATTGATACAGGGCTATCGGGAGAGAGGTGACACTGGGATTATTTTGGGATTGATACAGAGCTGTGGGGAGAGAGCATGTCAGTGGTATGAGATTGGGATTGATACAGGGCTATTGGGAGTGCATGGGGAAGTGGGATTAGTTTGGGGTTGTTACGGGGATGTGGGGAGAGAGTGGGGCAGTGGGATTAGTTTGGGATTGATACAGGGCTATGGGGAGAGAGCGAGGCAGTGCGATTAGTTTGGTGCTTGTTATAGGGCTATGGGGAGGGAGCGTAGCAGTGGGATTGGTTTGGGAATGATACAGGGCTATGGGGAGAGAGTGGGGCAGTGTGATTAGTTTGGGATTGATACAGGGCGATGGGGAGAGAGTGTGTCAGTGGGATTAGTTTGGGATTGATATGGGGCCATGGGGAGAGAGTGGGGTAGTGGGATTAGTTTGCGCTTGATACCAGGGTATATGGGGAGGGAGCGGAGCAGTGGGATTAGTTTGGGATTGATAGAGGGATATGGGGAGACAGTGGGACAGTGGGATGAATTTGGGATTGATACAGGGCTATTGGGAGTGCATGGGGCAGTGGGATTAGTTTGGGGTTGTTACAGGGCTATGGGGAGGGAGCGGGGCAGTGGGATTAGTTTGGTGCTTGTTATAGTGCTATGGGGAGGGAGCGTGGCAGTGGGATTAGTTTGGGAATGATACAGGGCTATGGGGAGAGAGTGGGGCAGTGTGATTAGTTTGGGATTGATACAGGGCGATGGGGAGAGAGTGTGTCAGTGGGATTAGTTTGGGATTGATATGGGGCCATGGGAAGAGAGTGGGGTAGTGGGATTAGTTTGCGGTTGATACGGGTATATGGGGAGGGAGCGGAGCAGTGGGATTAGTTTCGGGATAGGTACAGGGCTATGAGGAGAGAGTGGGGCAGTGCGATTAGTTTGGGTTCGATGCAGAGCTATGGGGAGAGAGCGGGGCAGTGAGATTAGTTTGAGGATTGACAGAGGGCTATGGGGAGAGAGCGGGGCAATGGGATTAGTTTAGGATTGATACAGGGCTATCGGTAGAGAGGGGACACTGGGATTATTTTGGGATTGATACAGAGCTATGGGGAGAGAGCATGTCAGTGGTATTAGATTGTGATTGATACAGGGCTATTGGGAGTGCATGGGGCAGTGGGATTAGTTTGGGGTTGTTACTGGGCTGTGGGGAGAGAGTGGGGCAGTGAGATTAGTTTGGTGCTTGTTATAGGGCTATGGGGAGGGAGCGTGGCAGTGGGATTGGTTTGGGAATGATACAGGGCTATGGGGAGAGAGTGGGGCAGTGGGATTAGTTTAGGATTGATAGAGGGATATGGGAAGACAGTGGGACAGTGGGATGAATTTGGGATTGATACAGGGTGATGGGGAGAGAATGGGGCAGTGGGATTAGTTTCGCATTGATACAGGGCTATGGGGAGAGAGTGGGGCAGTGTGATTAGTTTGGAATTGATACTGGGCTATGGGGAGAGAGTGGGGCAGTGGGATTAGTTTGGGATTGATACAGGGCTATGGGGAGAGAGTGGGGCAGTGGGATTAGTTTGGGGATTGATAGAGGGCTATGGAGAAACAGGGGGACAGTGGGATTAGTTTGGGATTGATACAGGGCTATTTGGAGAGAGTGGGGCAGTGTGATTATGTAGGGGATTGATACAGAGCGATGTGGAGAGAGTGGGGCAGTGGGATTAGTTTGGGATTGATACAGGGCTATGGGAAGAGAGCAGTGCAGTGGGATTAGTTTGGGGATTGATAAGGGCTATGGGGAGAGTGTGGGGCAATGGGATTAGTTTGGGATTGATACAGCACTATGGGAAGAGAGTGGGGCAATGGGATTAGTTTGGGATTGATACTGGCCTATGGGGAGAGAGTGGGGCAGTGGGATTAGTTTGGGATTGATGCAGGACTATGTGAGAGAGTGGGGCAGTGGGATTAGTTTGGGATTGATGCAGGACTATGTGCAGAGAGTTGGGCAGTGGGATTAGTTTGAGGACTGATACAGGGCTATGGGGAGACTGTGGGGCAGTGGGATTAGTTTGGGGATTGATAAGGGCTATGGGGAGAGAGGGGACACTGGGATTAGTTTGGGATTGATACAGAGCTATGGGGAGAGAGCAGGTCAGTGGGATTAGATTGGTTTGATACAGGTGCTATGGGGAGAGTGTGGGGCAGAGGGATTAGTTTAGGTTTGGCACAGGCCTATGGGGAGTGAGCGAGGCAGTGGGATTAGTTTGGGGATTGATACAGGGCTATAGGGAGAGACTGGGCCAGTGTGAGTAGTTTGGGATCGATACAGAGCTATGGGGAGAGAGCGGGGCAGTGGGATTAGTTTGGGGATTGACAGAGCGCTATGGGGAGAGAATGGGGCAGTGGGATTAGTTTTGGGATTGATTCAGGGCTATGGGAAGAGAGCGGGGCAGTGGGATTAGTTTGGGATTGATACGGGGCTATCAGGAGAGAGCGGGGCAGTGGGATTAGACTGGAATTGATAGAGGGATATGGGGAGACAGTGGGACAGTGGGATTAATTTGGGATTGATACAGGGCGATGGGGAGAGAGTGGGTCAGTTGGATTAGTTTGGAATTGATACAGGGCTATGGGAAGAGAGCGGGGCAGTGGGATTAGTTTGGGGATTGATAAGGGCTATCGGGAAAAAGGGGACAATTGGGATTAGTTTGGGATTGATACAGAGCTATTGGGAGTGAGCAAGTCAGTGTGTTTAGATTTGGATTGATAAAGGGCTATGGGGAGAGCGTGGGGCAGTGGGATTAATTTAGGGTTGATGCAGGGCTATGGGGAGAGAGTGAGGCAGTGGGATTAGTTTGGGGATTGGTACAGAGCTATGGGGAGAGAGCAGGGCAGTGGGATTAGTTTGGGATCGACACAGCTATGGGGAGAGAGAGGGGCAGTGCGATTAGTTTGGGATTGACAGAGGGCTATGGAAGAGAGCGGGGCAATGGGATTAGTTTAGGATTGGTACAGGGCTATGGGGAGAGAGCGGGGCAGTGGGATTAGTTTGGGGATTGAAAGAGCGCTATGGGGAGAGAGTGGGGCAGTGGGATTAGTTTTGGGATTGATTCAGGGCTAAGGTGAGAGAGCGGGGCAGTGCGATTAGTTTGGAATTGATACTGGGCTATGGATAGAGAGTGGGGCAGTGGGATTAGTTTGGGATTGATACAGGGCTATGGGGAGAGAATGCGGAAGTGGGATTAGTTTGCGGATTGATACCGGGCTATGGGGAGCGGGGCAGTGGGATTAGTTTGGGGATTGATAGAAGGCTATGTGGGGAGAGTGGGGCAGTGGGATTAATTCGGGGATTGATAGAGTGCTATGGGGAAACAGTGGGACAGTGGGATTAGTTTGGGATTGATGCGGGACTATGTGCAGAGAGTTGGGCAGTGGGATTAGTTTGAGGACTGATACAGGGCGATGGGGAGACTGTGGGACAGTGGGGTTAGTTTGGGATTGATACAGGGCTATGCGGAGAGAGTGGGGCAGTGGGATTAGTTTGGGCTTGATAAAGGGCTATGGGAAGAGAGCAGAGCAGTGGGATTAGTTTGGGGATTGATAAGGGCTATGGGGAGAGAGGGGACACTGGGATTAGTTTGGGATTGATACAGAGCTATGGGGAGAGAGCAGGTCGGTGGGATTAGATTGGTTTGATACAGGGCTATGGGGAGAGTGTGGGGCAGAGGGATTAGTTTAGGTTTGGCACAGGGCTATGGGGAGTGAGCGAGGCAGTGGGATTAGTTTGCGGATTGATACAGCGCTATAGGGAGAGACTGGGCCAGTGTGAGTAGTTTGGGATCGATACAGAGCTATGGGGAGAGAGCGGGGCAGTGGGATTAGTTTGGGGATTGACAGAGCGCTATGGGGAGAGAATGGGGCAGTGGGATTAGTTTTGGGATTGACAGAGGGCTATGGGGAGAGAGTGGGGCAGTGGGAATAATTTGCGGTTGATACGGGACTATGGGGAGGGAGCGGGGCAGTGGGATTAGTTTGGGGATAGGTACAGGGCTATGGGGAGAGAGTGGGGCAGTGGGATTAGTTTGGGATCGATACAGAGCTATGGGGAGAGAGCGGGGCAGTGGGATTAGTTTGGGGATTGATACAGGGCTGTGGGGAGAGAGCGGGGCAGTTGGATTAGTTTAGGATGGATACAGGGCTATGGGGAGAGAGTGGAGCAGTGGGATTAGTTTAGGATTGATACAGGGCTATGGGGAGAGAATGGGGTAGTGGGATTAGTTTGCGGATTTATACAGGGCTATTTGGAGAGAGCGGGGCAGTGGGATTAGTTTGGGGATTGATACAGGGCGATGGGGAGAGATTGGGGCAGTGAGATTAGTTTGGGATTGATACAGGGCTATGGGAAGAGTGGGGACACTGGGATTAGTTTGGGATTGATACAGAGCTATGGGGAGAGAGCAGGTCAGTGGGATTAGTTTAGGATTGATCCAGGGCTATGGGGAGAGAGCTGGGCAGTGGGATTAGTTTGGGGATTGATAAGGACTATGGGGAGAGAGGGGACACTGGGATTATTTTGGGATTGATACAGAGCTATGGGGAGAGAGCATGTCAGTGGGATTAGATTGGGATTGATACAGGGCTATTGGGAGTGCATGGGGCAGTGGGATTAGTTTGGGGTTGTTACAGGGCTATGGGGAGGGAGCGGGGCAGTGGGATTAGTTTCGGGATTGATATCAGGCTATGGGGAGAGAGCTGGACGGTGAGATTAGTTTTGGATTGATACGGGGCTATGGGGAGAGAGTGGGTCAGTAGGATTAGTTTGGGATTGATACAGGGCTATGGGAAGAGAGTGGGGCAGTGTGATTAGTTTGGGATTGATACAGGGCGATGGGGAGAGAGTGTGTCAGTGGGATTAGTTTGGGATAGATGTGGGGCCATGGGGAGAGAGTGGGGTAGTGGGATTAATTTGCGGTTGATACGGGTATATGGGGAGGGAGCGGGGCAGTGGGATTAATTTGGGGATAGCTACAGGGCTATGGGGAGAGAGTGGGGCAGTGGGATTAGTTTGGTTCGATACAGAGCTATGGGGAGAGAGCGGGGCAGTGAGATTAGTTTGAGGATTGACAGAGGGCTATGGGGAGAGAGCGGGGCAATGGGATTAGTTTAGGATTGATACAGGGCTATCGGGAGAGAGGGGACACTGGGATTATTTTGGGATTGATACAGAGCTGTGGGGAGAGAGCATGTCAGTGGTATGAGATTGGGATTGATACAGGGCTATTGGGAGTGCATGGGGAAGTGGGATTAGTTTGGGGTTGTTACGGGGATGTGGGGAGAGCGTGGGGCAGTGGGATTAATTTAGGATTGATGCAGGGCTATGGGGAGAGAGTGAGGCAGTGGGATTAGTTTGGGGATTGGTACAGGGCTATGGGGAGAGAGCAGGGCAGTGGGATTAGTTTGGGATCGACACAGCTATGGGGAGAGAGTGGGGCAGTGCGATTAGTTTGGGGATTGACTGAGGGCTATGGGGAGAGAGCGGGGCAATGGGATTAGTTTAGCATTGGTACAGGGCTATGGGGAGAGAGCGGGGCAGTGGGATTAGTTTGGGGATTGAAAGAGCGCTAAGGGGAGAGAGTGGGGCAGTGGGATTAGTTTTGGGATTGATTCAGGGCTAAGGTGAGAGAGCGGGGCAGTGCGATTAGTTTGGAATTGATACTGGTCTATGGGGAGAGAGTGTCGCAGTGGGATTAGTTTGGGATTGATACAGGGCTATGGGGAGAGAGTGCGGAAGTGGTTTAGTTTGCGGATTGATACAGGGCTATGTGGAGCGGGGCAGTGGGATTAGTTTGGGGATTGATAGAAGGCTATGTGGGGAGAGTGGGGCAGTGGGATTAGTTTGGGGATTGATAGAGGGCTATGGGGAAACAGTGGGACAGTGGTATTAGTTTGGGATTGATACAGGGCTATTTGGAGAGAGTGGGGCAGTGGGATTAGTTTGGGGATTGATGCAGTGCTATGGGGAGACAGGGGGACAGTGGGATTAGTTTGGGATTCATACAGGGTTATTTGGAGAGAGCGGGGCAGTGTTATTACGTAGGGGATTGATACAGAGCGATGTGGAGAGAGTGGGGCAGTGGGATTAGTTTGGGATTGATACAGGGCTATGGGAAGAGAGCAGTGCAGTGGGATTAGTTTGGGGATTGATAAGGGCTATGGGGAGAGAGTGGGGCAATGGGATTAGTTTGGGATTGATACAGCACTATGGGAAGAGAGTGGGGCAATGGGATTAGTTTGGGATTGATACAGGCCTATGGGGAGAGAGTGGGGCAGTGGGATTAGTTTGGGATTGATGCAGGACTATGTGAGAGAGTGGGGCAGTGGGATTAGTTTGGGATTGATACAGGGCTGTGCGGAGAGAGTGGGGCAGTGGAATTAGCTTGGGATTGATACAGGGCTATGGGAAGAGAGCAGAGCCGTGGGATTAGTTTGGGGATTGATAAGGGCTATGGGGAGAGATTGGGACAGTGAGATTAGTTTGGGATTGATACAGGGCTATGGGAAGAGTGGGGACACTGGGATTAGTTTGGGATTGATACAGAGCTATGGGGAGAGAGCAGGTCAGTGGGATTAGTTTAGGATTGATCCAGGGCTATGGGGAGAGAGCTGGGCAGTGGTATTAGTTTGGGGATTGATAAGGACGATGGGGAGAGAGGGGACACTGGGATTATTTTGGGATTGATACAGAGCTATGGGGAGAGAGGATGTCAGTGGGATTAGATTGGGATTGATACAGGGCTATTGGGAGTGCATGGGGCAGTGGGATTAGTTTGGGGTTGTTACAGGGTTATGGGGAGGGAGCGGGGCAGTGGGATTAGTTTGGGGATTGATATCAGGCTATGATGAGAGAGCGGGACGGTGAGATTAGTTTTGGATTGATACGGGGCTATGGGGAGAGAGTGGGGCAGTGGGATTAGTTTGGGATTGATACAGGGCTATGGGGAGAGAGTGGGGCAGTGTGATTAGTTTGGAATTGATACAGGGCGATGGGGAGAGAGTGTGTCAGTGGGATTAGTTTGGGATAGATGTGGGGCCATGGGGAGAGAGTGGGGTAGTGGGATTAGTTTGCGGTTGATACGGGTATATGGGGAGGGAGCGGGGCAGTGGGATTAGTTTGGGGATAGGTACAGGGCTATGGGGAGAGAGTGGGGCAGTGGGATTAGTTTGGGTTCGATACAGAGCTATGGGGAGAGAGCGGGGCAGTGAGATTAGTTTGAGGATTGACAGAGGGCTATGGGGAGAGAGCGGGGCAATCGGATTAGTTTAGGATTGATACAGGGCTATCGGGAGAGAGGGGACACTGGGATTATTTTGGGATTGATACAGAGCTATGGGGAGAGAGCATGTCAGTGGTATGAGATTGGGATTGATACAGGGCTATTGGGAGTGCATGGGGCAGTGGGATTAGTTTGAGGATAGGTACAGGGCTATGGGGAGAGAGTGGGGCAGTGGGATTAGTTTGGGTTCGATACAGAGCTATGGGGAGAGAGCGAGGCAGTGCGATTAGTTTGGTGCTTGTTATAGG
>NW_027252058.1:614633-658229 GCF_044704955.1 Pristiophorus japonicus | reverse complement strand
GGCATTGCTGGGGTCGGGGGTCGGGGCGGGCAGTGCGGGTGTCGGGGCGGGCAGTGCGAGGGTCAGGGGTCGGGGCCGGCAGTGTGGGTGTCGGAGCGGGCAGTGCGGGAGGTCGGGGTGGGTAGTGCGGGGGTCGGGGCGGGCAGTGCGAGGGTCAGGGGTCGGGGCCGGCAGTGCGGGGATCAGGGGTCGGGGCGGGCAGTGCAGCGGTCAGTGCGGGGGTCAGGGGTCGGGCCGGGCAGTGCGGGGGTCAGGGGTCGGGGCGGGCAGTGCGTGGGTTCGGGGCGGGCAGTGCGGGGGTCGGGGCGGGCAGTGCGGGGGTCGGGGCGGGCAGTGCGGGGTGGCGGGGTGGCAGTGCGGGGGGTCGGGGTGGGTAGTGCGGGGGTCGGGGCGGGCAGTGCAGGGGTTGGGGGTCAGGGCGGGCAGTGCGGGGGTCGGGGCGGGCAGTGCGGGGGTTAGGGGTCGGGGCGGGCAGTGCAGGGTGGCGGGGTGGCAGTGCGGGGGGTCGGGGCGGGCAGTGCGGGTGTCGGCGCGGGCATTGCTGGGGTCGGGGGTCGGGACGGGCAGTGTGGGGGTCGGGGCAGGCAGTGCAGGGGTCGGGGGTTCGGGGCGGGCAGTGCAGGAGTCGGGGCGGGCAGTGCGGGGGTTAGGGGTCGGGGCGGGCAGTCCGGCGGTCGGGGCGGGCAGTGTGGGGGTCGGGGGTCGGGGCGGGCAGTGCGGGGGTCAGGGGTCGGGGCGGGCAGTGCGGGGGTCGGGGCGGGCAGTGTGGGGGTCGGGGGTCGGGGCAGGCAGTGCGGGGGTCAGGGGTCGGGGCGGGCAGTGCGGGGGTCGGGGCGGGCAGTGCGGGTGTCGGGGCGGGCAGTGCGGGGGTCCGGGTCGGGGTGGGCAGTGCGGGGGTCGGGGCGGGCAGTGCGGGGGTCCGGGGTCGGGGCGGGCAGTGCGGGGGTCGGGGCGGGCAGTGCGGGGGTCCGGGGTCGGGGCGGGCAGTGCGGGGGTCCGGGGTCGGGGTGGGCAGTGCGGGGGTCGGGGCGGGCAGTGCGGGGTCCGGGGTCGGGGCGGTCAGTGCGGGGGTCGGGGCGGGCAGTGCAGCAGTCGAGGGTCGGGGTGGGCAGTGCGGGGGTCGGGGCGGGCAGTGCGGGGGTCGGGGGTTTCGGGGCGGGCAGTGCAGCAGTCGGGGGTCGGGGCGGGCAGTGCGGGGGTCGGGGCGGGCAGTGCGGGGGTCGGGGCGGGCAGTGCGGGGGTCGGGGTCGGGGCGGGCAGTGCGGGGGTCGGGGCGGGCAGTGCGGGGGTCGGGGGTCGGGGCGGGCAGTGCGGGGGTCGGGGCGGGCAGTGCGGGGGTCGGGGGTCGGGGCGGGCAGTGCGGGGGTCGGGGTAGGCAGTGTGGGGATTCGGGGCGGGCAGTGCAGCAGTCGGGGGTCGGGGCGGGCAGTGCGGGGGTCGGGGCGGGCAGTGTGGGGATTCGGGGCGGGCAGTGCGGGGGTCGGGGCGGGCAGTGCGGGGGTCGGGGCGGGCAGTGCGGGGTCGGGGCGGGCAGTGCGGGGTTCGGGACGGGCAGTGCTGGGGTCGGGGGTCGGGGCGGTCAGTGCTGGGGTCGGGGTCGGGGCGGGCAGTGCAGGGGTCGGGGCGGTCAGTGCGGGGGTCAGGGGTCTGAGTGGGCAGTGCGGGGGTCGGGGCGGGCAGTGCGGGGGTCAGGGGTCTGGGTGGGCAGTGCGGGGGTCGGGGCGGGCAGTGCGTGGGTTCAGGGCGGGCAGTGCGAGGGTCAGGGGTCGGTGCCGGCAGTGCGGGGATCAGGGGTCGGGGCGGGCAGTGCAGCGGTCGGGGATTGGGGCGGGCAGTGCGGGGGTCGGGCGGGCAGTGCAGGGGTCGTGGGTCAGGGCGGGCAGTGCGGGGGTCGGGGCGGGCAGTGCGGGGGTCGGGGGTCGGCGCGGGCAGTGCGGGGGTCCAGGGTCGGTCGGGTAGTGCGGGGGTTCGGGGCGGGCAGTGCGGGTGTCGTGGCGGGTACTGCAGGGGTCGGGGTGTCAGTGCGGGTAGTCGGGGCGGTCAGTGCGGGGGTCGGGGCGGTCAGTGTGGGGGTCGGGGTTCAAGGCGGGCAGTTTGGGGTTCGGGGCGGTCAATGCGGGGGTCGGGGCGGGCAGTGCGGGTGTCGGGGCGGGCAGTGCAGGGGTCGGGGTGTCAGTGCGGGTAGTCGGTGCGGTCAGTGCGGGGGTCGGGGGTCGGGGCGGTCAGTGTGGGGGTCGGGGTTCAAGGCGGGCAGTTTGGGGTTCGGGGCGGTCAATGCGGGGGTCGAGGCGGGCAGTGCAGCGGTCGGGGTGGTCTGTGCGGGGATCGGGGCGGGCAGTGCTGGGGTCGGGGGTCGGGGCGGTGAGTGTGGGGGTCGGGGGGCAGTGCTTGGGTCGGGGCGGTCAGTGGGGGGGTCGGGGGTCAGGGTGTTCAGTGCTGGGGTCGGGGGTCAGTGCGGGGATCGAGGGTCGGGGCGGGCAGTGCGGGGCTCGAGGCGGTCCGTGCGGGTCTCGGGGGTCGGGGCGGGCAGTGCGTGGGTTCAGGGCAGGCAGTGCGAGGGTCAGGGGTCGGTGCCGGCAGTGCGGGGATCAGGGATCGGTGCGGGCAGTGCGGGGGTCGGGCGGGCGGGTCAGGGGTCGGGGCCGGCAGTGTGGGTGTCGGAGCGGGCAGTGCGGGAGGTCGGGGTGGGTAGTGCGGGGGTCGGGGTGGGCAGTGCGGGTGTCGGGGTGGGCAGTGCGAGGGTCAGGGGACGGGGCAGGCAGTGCGGGGATCAGGGGTCGGGGCGAGCAGTGCAGCGGTCAGTGCGGGGGTCAGGGGTCGGGGCGGGCAGTGCGGGGGTCAGGGGTCGGGGCGGGCAGTGCGGGGGTTCGGGGCGGGCAGTGCGGGGTCAGGGGTCGGGGCGGGCAGTGCAGCGTTCTGGGGTCGGGGCGGGCAGTGCGGGGGTGGGGACGGGCAGATCAGGGGTCGGGGCTGGCTAGTGCAGGGGTCGGGGCGGGCATTGCAGGGGTCGGGGGTCGGGGCGGGCAGTGCTGGGGTCGCGGGTCGGGGCGAGCAGTGCGGGGGTCGGGACGGGCAGTGCGGGAGTCGGGGGTTGGGGCGGGCAGTGCGGGGGTCGGTGCGGGCATTGCTGGGGTCGGGGGTCGGGGCGGGCAGTGCGGGTGTCGGGGCGGGCAGTGCGAGGGTCAGGGGTCGGGGCGGGCAGTGCGGGTGTCGGGGCGGGCAGTGCGAGGGTCAGGGGTCGGGGCGGGCAGTGCGGGTGTCGGGGCGGGCAGTGCGAGGGTCAGGGGTCGGGGCCGGCAGTGTGGGTGTCGGAGCGGGTAGTGCGGGGGTCGGGGCGGGCAGTGCGAGGGTCAGGGGTCGGGGCCGGGCAGTGCGGGGATCAGGGGTCGGGGCGGGCAGTGCAGCGGTCAGTGCGGGGGTCAGGGGTCGGGCCGGGCAGTGCGGGGGTCAGGGGTCGGGGCGGGCAGTGCGTGGGTTCTGGGCGGGCAGTGCGGGGGTCGGGGCGGGCAGTGCGGGGTGGCGGGGTGGCAGTGCGGGGGGTCGGGGTGGGTAGTGCGGGGTCGGGGCGGGCAGTGCAGGGGTTGGGGGTCAGGGCGGGCAGTGCGGGGGTCGGGGCGGGCAGTGCGGGAGTCGGGGGTTGGGGCGGCAGTGCGGGGGTCGGGGCGGGCAGTGCTGGGGTCGAGGGTCGGGGCGGGCAGTGCAGGGGTCGGGGGTCAGGGTGTTCAGTGCTGGGGTCGGGGGTCAGTGCGGGGGTCGAGGGCCGGGGCGGGCAGTGCGGGGCTCGAGGTGGTCAGTGCGGGGGTCGGGGCGGTCAGTGTGGGGGTCGGGGAGGGCAGTGCGGGGGTCGGGGAGGGCAATGCGGGGGTCGGGGGTCGGGGCGGGCAGTGAGGGGGTCGGGGGTCGGGTCGGTAGTGGGGGGGTCGGGGTCGGTGTGGGCAGTGCGGTGGTCGGGGTCGGGGTGGGCAGTGCGGGGGTCAGGGGTCGGGGCGGGCAGTGCGGGGGTCGGGGCGGGCAGTGCAGCGTTCAGGGGTCAGGGCGGGCAGTGTGGGGGTGGGGGCGGGTCAGGGGTCGGGGCTGGCAGTGCAGGGGTCGGGGCGGACAGTGCAGGGCTCGGGGCGGGCAGTGCAGGGGTCGGGGGTCGGTGCGGGCATTGCTGGGGTCGGGGGTCGGGGGGGCAGTGCGGGTGTCGGGGCGGGCAGTGCGAGGGTCAGGGGTCGGGGCCGGCAGTGTGGGTGTCGGAGCGGGCAGTGCGGGAAGGTCGGGGTGGGTAGTGCGGGGGTCGGGGCGGGCAGTGCGAGGGTCAGGGGTCGGGGCCGGCAGTGCGGGGATCAGGGGTCGGGGCGGGCAGTGCAGCGGTCAGTGCGGGGGTCAGGGGTCGGGCCGGGCAGTGCGGGGGTCAGGGGTCGGGGCGGGCAGTGCGTGGGTTCGGGGCGGGCAGTGCGGGGGTCGGGGCAGGCAGTGCGGGGGTCGGGGCGGGCAGTGCGGGGTGGCGGGGTGGCAGTGCGGGGGTCGGGGTGGGTAGTGCGGGGGTCGGGGCGGGCAGTGTGGGGATTCGGGGCGGGCAGTGCGGGGGTCGGGGCGGGCAGTGCGGGGGTCGGGGCGGGCAGTGCGGGGGTCGGGGCGGGCAGTGCGGGGGTTCGGGACGGGCAGTGCTGGGGTCGGGGGTCGGGGCGGTCAGTGCTGGGGTCGGGTGTCGTGGCGGGCACTGCAGGGGTCGGGGTGTCAGTGCGGGTAGTCGGGGCGGTCAGTGCGGGGGTCGGGGGTCGGGGCGGTCAGTGTGGGGGTCGGGGTTCAAGGCGGGCAGTTTGGGGTTCGGGGCGGTCAATGCGGGGGTCGGGGCGGGCAGTGCGGGTGTCGGGGCGGGCAGTGCAGGGGTCGGGGTGTCAGTGCGGGTAGTCGGTGCGGTCAGTGCGGGGGTCGGGGGTCGGGGCGGTCAGTGTGGGGGTCGGGGTTCAAGGCGGGCAGTTTGGGGTTCGGGGCGGTCAATGCGGGGGTCGAGGCGGGCAGTGCAGCGGTCGGGGTGGTCTGTGCGGGGATCGGGGCGGGCAGTGCTGGGGTCGGGGGTCGGGGCGGTGAGTGTGGGGGTCGGGGGGCAGTGCTTGGGTCGGGGCGGTCAGTGGGGGGGTCGGGGGTCAGGGTGTTCAGTGCTGGGGTCGGGGGTCAGTGCGGGGATCGAGGGTCGGGGCGGGCAGTGCGGGGCTCGAGGCGGTCCGTGCGGGTCTCGGGGGTCGGGGCGGGCAGTGCGTGGGTTCAGGGCAGGCAGTGCGAGGGTCAGGGGTCGGTGCCGGCAGTGCGGGGATCAGGGATCGGTGCGGGCAGTGCGGGGGTCGGGCGGGCGGGTCAGGGGTCGGGGCCGGCAGTGTGGGTGTCGGAGCGGGCAGTGCGGGAGGTCGGGGTGGGTAGTGCGGGGGTCGGGGTGGGCAGTGCGGGTGTCGGGGTGGGCAGTGCGAGGGTCAGGGGACGGGGCAGGCAGTGCGGGGATCAGGGGTCGGGGCGAGCAGTGCAGCGGTCAGTGCGGGGGTCAGGGGTCGGGGCGGGCAGTGCGGGGGTCAGGGGTCGGGGCGGGCAGTGCGGGGGTTCGGGGCGGGCAGTGCGGGGGTCAGGGGTCGGGGCGGGCAGTGCAGCGTTCTGGGGTCGGGGCGGGCAGTGCGGGGGTGGGGACGGGCAGATCAGGGGTCGGGGCTGGCTAGTGCAGGGGTCGGGGCGGGCATTGCAGGGGTCGGGGGTCGGGGCGGGCAGTGCTGGGGTCGCGGGTCGGGGCGAGCAGTGCGGGGGTCGGGACGGGCAGTGCGGGAGTCGGGGGTTGGGGCGGGCAGTGCGGGGGTCGGTGCGGGCATTGCTGGGGTCGGGGGTCGGGGCGGGCAGTGCGGGTGTCGGGGCGGGCAGTGCGAGGGTCAGGGGTCGGGGCGGGCAGTGCGGGTGTCGGGGCGGGCAGTGCGAGGGTCAGGGGTCGGGGCGGGCAGTGCGGGTGTCGGGGCGGGCAGTGCGAGGGTCAGGGGTCGGGGCCGGCAGTGTGGGTGTCGGAGCGGGTAGTGCGGGGGTCGGGGCGGGCAGTGCGAGGGTCAGGGGTCGGGGCCGGGCAGTGCGGGGATCAGGGGTCGGGGCGGGCAGTGCAGCGGTCAGTGCGGGGGTCAGGGGTCGGGCCGGGCAGTGCGGGGGTCAGGGGTCGGGGCGGGCAGTGCGTGAGTTCTGGGCGGGCAGTGCGGGGGTCGGGGCGGGCAGTGCGGGGTGGCGGGGTGGCAGTGCGGGGGGTCGGGGTGGGTAGTGCGGGGGTCGGGGCGGGCAGTGCAGGGGTTGGGGGTCAGGGCGGGCAGTGCGGGGGTCGGGGCGGGCAGTGCGGGAGTCGGGGGTTGGGGCGGGCAGTGCGGGGGTCGGGGCGGGCAGTGCTGGGGTCGAGGGTCGGGGCGGGCAGTGCAGGGGTCGGGGGTCAGGGTGTTCAGTGCTGGGGTCGGGGGTCAGTGCGGGGGTCGAGGGCCGGGGCGGGCAGTGCGGGGCTCGAGGTGGTCAGTGCGGGGGTCGGGGCGGTCAGTGTGGGGGTCGGGGAGGGCAGTGCGGGGGTCGGGGAGGGCAATGCGGGGGTCGGGGGTCGGGGCGGGCAGTGAGGGGGTCGGGGGTCGGGTCGGTAGTGGGGGGGTCGGGGGTCGGTGTGGGCAGTGCGGTGGTCGGGGTCGGGGTGGGCAGTGCGGGGGTCAGGGGTCGGGGCGGGCAGTGCGGGGGTCGGGGCGGGCAGTGCAGCGTTCAGGGGTCAGGGCGGGCAGTGTGGGGGTGGGGGCGGGTCAGGGGTCGGGGCTGGCAGTGCAGGGGTCGGGGCGGACAGTGCAGGGCTCGGGGCGGGCAGTGCAGGGGTCGGGGGTCGGTGCGGGCATTGCTGGGGTCGGGGGTCGGGGCGGGCAGTGCGGGTGTCGGGGCGGGCAGTGCGAGGGTCAGGGGTCGGGGCCGGCAGTGTGGGTGTCGGAGCGGGCAGTGCGGGAGGTCGGGGTGGGTAGTGCGGGGGTCGGGGCGGGCAGTGCGAGGGTCAGGGGTCGGGGCCGGCAGTGCGGGGATCAGGGGTCGGGGCGGGCAGTGCAGCGGTCAGTGCGGGGGTCAGGGGTCGGGCCGGGCAGTGCGGGGGTCAGGGGTCGGGGCGGGCAGTGCGTGGGTTCGGGGCGGGCAGTGCGGGGGTCGGGGCAGGCAGTGCGGGGGTCGGGGCGGGCAGTGCGGGGTGGCGGGGTGGCAGTGCGGGGGGTCGGGGTGGGTAGTGCGGGGGTCGGGGCGGGCAGTGCAGGGGTTGGGGGTCAGGGCGGGCAGTGCGGGGGTCGGGGCGGGCAGTGCGGGGGTTAGGGGTCGGGGCGGGCAGTGCAGGGTGGCGGGGTGGCAGTGCGGGGGGTCGGGGCGGGCAGTGCGGGTGTCGGCGCGGGCATTGCTGGGGTCGGGGGTCGGGACGGGCAGTGTGGGGGTCGGGGCAGGCAGTGCAGGGGTCGGGGGTTCGGGGCGGGCAGTGCAGGAGTCGGGGCGGGCAGTGCGGGGGTTAGGGGTCGGGGCGGGCAGTCCGGCGGTCGGGGCGGGCAGTGTGGGGGTCGGGGGTCGGGGCGGGCAGTGCGGGGGTCAGGGGTCGGGGCGGGCAGTGCGGGGGTCGGGGCGGGCAGTGTGGGGGTCGGGGGTCGGGGCAGGCAGTGCGGGGGTCAGGGGTCGGGGCGGGCAGTGCGGGGGTCGGGGCGGGCAGTGCGGGTGTCGGGGCGGGCAGTGCGGGGGTCCGGGGTCGGGGTGGGCAGTGCGGGGGTCGGGGCGGGCAGTGCGGGGGTCCGGGGTCGGGGCGGGCAGTGCGGGGGTCGGGGCGGGCAGTGCGGGGGTCCGGGGTCGGGGCGGGCAGTGCGGGAGTCCGGGGTCGGGGTGGGCAGTGCGGGGGTCGGGGCGGGCAGTGCGGGGGTCCGGGGTCGGGGCGGTCAGTGCGGGGGTCGGGGCGGGCAGCGCAGCAGTCGAGGGTCGGGGTGGGCAGTGCGGGGGTCGGGGCGGGCAGTGCGGGGGTCGGGGGTTTCGGGGCGGGCAGTGCAGCAGTCGGGGGTCGGGGCGGGCAGTGCGGGGGTCGGGGCGGGCAGTGCGGGGGTCGGGGCGGGCAGTGCGGGGGTCGGGGGTCGGGGCGGGCAGTGCGGGGGTCGGGGCGGGCAGTGCGGGGGTCGGGGGTCGGGGCGGGCAGTGCGGGGGTCGGGGCGGGCAGTGCGGGGGTCGGGGGTCGGGGCGGGCAGTGCGGGGGTCGGGGTAGGCAGTGTGGGGATTCGGGGCGG
Organism: Pristiophorus japonicus; assembly: GCF_044704955.1. Classification (NCBI taxonomy): domain Eukaryota; kingdom Metazoa; phylum Chordata; class Chondrichthyes; family Pristiophoridae; genus Pristiophorus; species Pristiophorus japonicus. The sequence goes on along the minus strand of NW_027252058.1, from coordinate 649,968 downwards.
GCAGTGCAGCAGTCGGGGGTCGGGGCGGGCAGTGCGGGGGTCGGGGCGGGCAGTGTGGGGATTCGGGGCGGGCAGTGCGGGGGTCGGGGCGGGCAGTGCGGGGGTCGGGGCGGGCAGTGCGGGGGTCGGGGCGGGCAGTGCGGGGGTTCGGGACGGGCAGTGCTGGGGTCGGGGGTCGGGGCGGTCAGTGCTGGGGTCGGGGGTCGGGGCGGGCAGTGCAGGGGTCGGGGCGGTCAGTGCGGGGGTCAGGGGTCTGGGTGGGCAGTGCGGGGGTCGGGGCGGGCAGTGCGGGGGTCAGGGGTCGGGGCGGGCAGTGCAGCAGTTGGGGGTCGGGGCGGGCAGTGCGGGGGTCGGGGTGGGTAGTGCAGGGGTCGGGGGTCGGGGCGGGCAGTGCAGGGGTCGGGGCGGTCAGTGCGGGGGTCAGGGGTCAGGGTGGGCAGTGCGGGGGTCGGGGCAGGCAGTGCTGCGTTCGGGGCGGTCAGTGCGGGGGTTCGGGGCGGGCAGTGCTGCAGTCGGGGGTCGGGGCGGGCATTGCGGGGGTCAGGAGTCGGGGCGGGCAGTGCGGGGGTCAGGAGTCGGGGCGGGCAGTGCGGGGGTCAGGGGTCGGGGCGGGCAGTGCAGCAGTCGGCGGTCGGGGCGGGCATTGCGGGGGTCAGGAGTCGGGGCGGGCAGTGCGGGGGTCAGGGGTCGGGGCGGGCAGTGCGGGGGTCGGGGCGGGCAGTGCGGGAGTCGGGGGTCGGGGCGGGCAGTGCGGGGGTCAGGGGTCGGGGCGGGCAGTGCAGCAGTCGGCGGTCGGGGCGGGCAGTGCGGGGGTCAGGAGTCGGGGCGGGCAGCGCCGGGGTCAGGAGTCGGGGCGGGCAGTGCGGGGGTCAGGAGTCGGGGCGGGCAGCGCGGGGGTCCGGGGTCGGGGCGGGCAGCGCGGGGGTCAGGGGTCGGGGCGGGCAGTGCGGGGGTCCGGGGTCGGGGCGGGCAGCGCGGGGGTCAGGGGTCGGGGCGGGCAGCGCGGGGGTCAGAAGTCGGGGCGGGCAGTGAGGGGGTCCGGGGTCGGGGCGGGCAGCGCGGGGGTCAGGGGTCGGGGCGGGCAGTGCGGGGTTCGGGGCGGGCGGGTCAGGGGTCGTGGCTGGCAGTGCAGGGGTCGGGGGTCGGGGCGGGCAGTGCGGGTGGTCGGGGGTTGGGGCGGGCAGTGCAGCAGTCGGGGGTCGGGGCGGGCAGTGCTGGGGTCGGGGGTCGGGGCGGGCAGTGCGGCGGTCGGGGCGGGCAGTGCTGGGGTCGGGGGTCGGGGCGAGCAGTGCGGGAGTCGAGGGTCGGGGCGGGCAGTGCGGGGGTTCGGGGCGGGCAGTGCGGGAGTCGGGGGTCGGGGCGGGCAGTGCGGGGGTTCGGGGCGGGCAGTGCGGGAGTCGGGGGTCGGGGCGGGCAGTGCGGGGGTGGGGGCGGGCGGGTCAGGGGTCGGGGCTGGCAGTGCAGGGGTCGGGGTCGGGGCGGACAGTGCAGGGCTCGGGGCGGGCAGTGCAGGGGTCGGGGGTCGGTGCGGGCATTGCTGGGGTCGGGGGTCGGGGCGGGCTGTGCGGGGGTCGGGGCGGGCAGTGCGAGGGTCAGGGGTCGGGGCCGGCAGTGCGGGGGTCGGGGCGGGCAGTGCGGATGTCGGGGCGGGCAGTGCGAGGGTCAGGGGTCGGGGTGGGTAGTGCGGGGGTCGGGGCGGGCATTGCGGGTGTCGGGCGGGCAGTGCGAGGGTCAGGGGTCGGGGCCGGCAGTGCGGGGGTCAGGGGTCGGGGCGGGCAGTGCGGGGGGTCGGGGCGGGCAGTGCAGGGGTCGGGGGTCAGGGCGGGCAGTGCGGGGGTCGGGGCGGGCAGTGCAGGGGTCGGGGTTCGGGGCGGGCAGTGCGCGGGTCGGGGCGGGCAGTGCAGGGGTCGGGGTTCGGGGCGGTCAGTGTGGGGGTCGGGGTTCGGGGCGGGCAGTGTGGGGTTCGGGGCGGTCAATGCGGGGGTCGGGGCGGGCAGTGCAGCGGTCGGGGTGGTCTGTGCGGGGGTCGGGGCGGGCAGTGCTGGGATCGGGGGTCGGGGCGGTCAGTGTGGGGGTCGGGGGCAGTGCGTGGGTCGGGGCGGTCAGTGGGGGGGTCGGGGGTCAGGGTGTTCAGTGCTGGGGTCGGGGTTCAGTGCGGGGATCGAGGGTCGGGGCGGGCAGTGTGGGGCTCGAGGCGGTCAGTGCGGGTCTTGGGGGTCGGGGCGGGCAGTGCGTGGGTTCAGGGCGGGCAGTGCGAGGGTTTGGGGTCGGTGCCGGCAGTGCGGGGATCAGGGGTCGGGGCGGGCAGTGCAGCGGTCGGGGATTGGGGCGGGCAGTGCGGGGGTCGGGCGGGCAGTGCAGGGGTCGTGGGTCAGGGCGGGCAGTGCGGGGGTCGGGGCGAGCAGTGCGGGGGTCGGGGGTCGGCGCGGGCAGTGCGGGGGTCCAGGGTCGGTCGGGTAGTGCGGGGGTTCGGGGCGGGCAGTGCGGGTGTCGTGGCGGGCACTGCAGGGGTCGGGGTGTCAGTGCGGGTAGTCGGGGCGGTCAGTGCGGGGGTCGGGGGTCGGGGCGGTCAGTGTGGGGGTCGGGGTTCAAGGCGGGCAGTTTGGGGTTCGGGGCGGTCAATGCGGGGGTCGGGGCGGGCAGTGCGGGTGTCGGGGCGGGCAGTGCAGGGGTCGGGGTGTCAGTGCGGGTAGTCGGTGCGGTCAGTGCGGGGGTCGGGGGTCGGGGCGGTCAGTGTGGGGGTCGGGGTTCAAGGCGGGCAGTTTGGGGTTCGGGGCGGTCAATGCGGGGGTCGAGGCGGGCAGTGCAGCGGTCGGGGTGGTCTGTGCGGGGATCGGGGCGGGCAGTGCTGGGGTCGGGGGTCGGGGCGGTGAGTGTGGGGGTCGGGGGGCAGTGCTTGGGTCGGGGCGGTCAGTGGGGGGGTCGGGGGTCAGGGTGTTCAGTGCTGGGGTCGGGGGTCAGTGCGGGGATCGAGGGTCGGGGCGGGCAGTGCGGGGCTCGAGGCGGTCCGTGCGGGTCTCGGGGGTCGGGGCGGGCAGTGCGTGGGTTCAGGGCAGGCAGTGCGAGGGTCAGGGGTCGGTGCCGGCAGTGCGGGGATCAGGGATCGGTGCGGGCAGTGCGGGGGTCGGGCGGGCGGGTCAGGGGTCGGGGCCGGCAGTGTGGGTGTCGGAGCGGGCAGTGCGGGAGGTCGGGGTGGGTAGTGCGGGGGTCGGGGTGGGCAGTGCGGGTGTCGGGGTGGGCAGTGCGAGGGTCAGGGGTCGGGGCAGGCAGTGCGGGGATCAGGGGTCGGGGCGAGCAGTGCAGCGGTCAGTGCGGGGGTCAGGGGTCGGGGCGGGCAGTGCGGGGGTCAGGGGTCGGGGCGGGCAGTGCGGGGGTTCGGGGCGGGCAGTGCGGGGGTCAGGGGTCGGGGCGGGCAGTGCAGCGTTCTGGGGTCGGGGCGGGCAGTGCGGGGGTGGGGACGGGCAGGTCAGGGGTCGGGGCTGGCTAGTGCAGGGGTCGGGGCGGGCATTGCAGGGGTCGGCGGTCGGGGCGGGCAGTGCTGGGGTCGCGGGTCGGGGCGAGCAGTGCGGGGTTCGGGACGGGCAGTGCGGGAGTCGGGGGTTGGGGCGGGCAGTGCGGGGGTCGGTGCGGGCATTGCTGGGGTCGGGGGTCGGGGCGGGCAGTGCGGGTGTCGGGGCGGGCAGTGCGAGGGTCAGGGGTCGGGGCGGGCAGTGCGGGTGTCGGGGCGGGCAGTGCGAGGGTCAGGGGTCGGGGCCGGCAGTGTGGGTGTCGGAGCGGGTAGTGCGGGGGTCGGGGCGGGCAGTGCGAGGGTCAGGGGTCGGGGCCGGCAGCGCGGGGATCAGGGGTCGGGGCGGGCAGTGCAGCGGTCAGTGCGGGGGTCAGGGGTCGGGCCGGGCAGTGCGGGGGTCAGGGGTCGGGGCGGGCAGTGCGTGGGTTCTGGGCGGGCAGTGCGGGGGTCGGGGTGGGCAGTGCGGGGTGGCGGGGTGGCAGTGCGGGGGGTCGGGGTCGGTAGTGCGGGGGTCGGGGCGGGCAGTGCAGGGGTTGGGGGTCAGGGCGGGCAGTGCGGGAGTCGGGGGTTGGGGCGGGCAGTGCGGGGGTCGGGGCGGGCAGTGCTGGGGTCGAGGGTCGGGGCGGGCAGTGCAGGGGTCGGGGGTCAGGGTGTTCAGTGCTGGGGTCGGGGGTCAGTGCGGGGGTCGAGGGCCGGGGCGGGCAGTGCGGGGCTCGAGGTGGTCAGTGCGGGGGTCGGGGGTCGGGGCGGTCAGTGTGGGGGTCGGGGAGGGCAGTGCGGGGGTCGGGGAGGGCAATGCGGGGGTCGGGGGTCGGGGCGGGCAGTGAGGGGGTCGGGGGTCGGGTCGGTAGTGGGGGGGTCGGGGGTCGGTGTGGGCAGTGCGGTGGTCGGGGTCGGGGTGGGCAGTGCGGGGGTCGGGGCGGGCAGTGCGGGGGTCGGGGCGGGCAGTGCAGCGTTCAGGGGGCAGTGCGGGGCTGGGGGCGGGTCAGGGGTCGGGGCTGGCAGTGCAGGGGTCGGGGCGGACAGTGCAGGGCTCGGGGCGGGCAGTGCAGGGGTCGGGGGTCGGTGCGGGCATTGCTGGGGTCGGGGGTCGGGGCGGGCTGTGCGGGGGTCGGGGCGGGCAGTGCGGGTGTCGGGGCGGGCAGTGCGAGGGTCAGGGGTCGGGGCCGGCAGTGTGGGTGTCGGAGCGGGCAGTGCGGGAGGTCGGGGTGGGTAGTGCGGGGGTCGGGGCGGGCAGTGCGAGGGTCAGGGGTCGGGGCCGGCAGTGCGGGGATCAGGGGTCGGGGCGGGCAGTGCAGCGGTCAGTGCGGGGGTCAGGGGTCGGGCCGGGCAGTGCGGGGGTCAGGGGTCGGGGCGGGCAGTGCGTGGGTTCGGGGCGGGCAGTGCGGGGGTCGGGGCGGGCAGTGCGGGGTGGCGGGGTGGCAGTGCGGGGGGTCGGGGTGGGTAGTGCGGGGGTCGGGGCGGGCAGTGCGGGGGTCGGGGTGGGTAGTGCGGGGGTCGGGGCGGGCAGTGCAGGGGTTGGGGGTCAGGGCGGGCAGTGCGGGGGTCGGGGCGGGCAGTGCGGGGGTTAGGGGTCGGGGCGGGCAGTGCAGGGTGGCGGGGTGGCAGTGCGGGGGGTCGGGGCGGGCAGTGCGGGGGTTAGGGGTCGGGGCGGGCAGTGCGGGGTGGCGGGGTGGCAGTGCGGGGGGTCGGGGCGGGCAGTGCGGGTGTCGGCGCGGGCATTGCTGGGGTCGGGGGTCGGGACGGGCAGTGTGGGGGTCGGGGCAGGCAGTGCAGGGGTCGGGGGTTCGGGGCGGGCAGTGCAGGAGTCGGGGCGGGCAGTGCGGGGGTTAGGGGTCGGGGCGGGCAGTCCGGCGGTCGGGGCGGGCAGTGTGGGGGTCGGGGGTCGGGGCGGGCAGTGCGGGGGTCAGGGGTCGGGGCGGGCAGTGCGGGGGTCGGGGCGGGCAGTGTGGGGGTCGGGGGTCGGGGCAGGCAGTGCGGGGGTCAGGGGTCGGGGCGGGCAGTGCGGGGGTCGGGGCGGGCAGTGCGGGTGTCGGGGCGGGCAGTGCGGGGGTCCGGGGTCGGGGTGGGCAGTGCGGGGGTCGGGGCGGGCAGTGCGGGGGTCCGGGGTCGGGGCGGGCAGTGCGGGGGTCGGGGCGGGCAGTGCGGGGGTCCGGGGTCGGGGCGGGCAGTGCGGGGGTCCGGGGTCGGGGTGGGCAGTGCGGGGGTCGGGGCGGGCAGTGCGGGGGTCCGGGGTCGGGGTGGGCAGTGCGGGGGTCGGGGCGGGCAGTGCGGGGGTCCGGGGTCGGGGCGGTCAGTGCGGGGGTCGGGGCGGGCAGTGCAGCAGTCGAGGGTCGGGGTGGGCAGTGCGGGGGTCGGGGCGGGCAGTGCGGGGGTCGGGGGTTTCGGGGCGGGCAGTGCAGCAGTCGGGGGTCGGGGCGGGCAGTGCGGGGGTCGGGGCGGGCAGTGCGGGGGTCGGGGGTCGGGGCGGGCAGTGCGGGGGTCGGGGCGGGCAGTGCGGGGGTCGGGGGTCGGGGCGGGCAGTGCGGGGGTCGGGGCGGGCAGTGCGGGGGTCGGGGGTCGGGGCGGGCAGTGCGGGGGTCGGGGTAGGCAGTGCGGGGGTCGGGGCGAGCAGTGCGGGGGTCGGGGGTCGGCGCGGGCAGTGCGGGGGTCCAGGGTCGGTCGGGTAGTGCGGGGGTTCGGGGCGGGCAGTGCGGGTGTCGTGGCGGGCACTGCAGGGGTCGGGGTGTCAGTGCGGGTAGTCGGGGCGGTCAGTGCGGGGGTCGGGGGTCGGGGCGGTCAGTGTGGGGGTCGGGGTTCAAGGCGGGCAGTTTGGGGTTCGGGGCGGTCAATGCGGGGGTCGGGGCGGGCAGTGCGGGTGTCGGGGCGGGCAGTGCAGGGGTCGGGGTGTCAGTGCGGGTAGTCGGTGCGGTCAGTGCGGGGGTCGGGGGTCGGGGCGGTCAGTGTGGGGGTCGGGGTTCAAGGCGGGCAGTTTGGGGTTCGGGGCGGTCAATGCGGGGGTCGAGGCGGGCAGTGCAGCGGTCGGGGTGGTCTGTGCGGGGATCGGGGCGGGCAGTGCTGGGGTCGGGGGTCGGGGCGGTGAGTGTGGGGGTCGGGGGGCAGTGCTTGGGTCGGGGCGGTCAGTGGGGGGGTCGGTGGTCAGGGTGTTCAGTGCTGGGGTCGGGGGTCAGTGCGGGGATCGAGGGTCGGGGCGGGCAGTGCGGGGCTCGAGGCGGTCCGTGCGGGTCTCGGGGGTCGGGGCGGGCAGTGCGTGGGTTCAGGGCAGGCAGTGCGAGGGTCAGGGGTCGGTGCCGGCAGTGCGGGGATCAGGGATCGGTGCGGGCAGTGCGGGGGTCGGGCGGGCGGGTCAGGGGTCGGGGCCGGCAGTGTGGGTGTCGGAGCGGGCAGTGCGGGAGGTCGGGGTGGGTAGTGCGGGGGTCGGGGTGGGCAGTGCGGGTGTCGGGGTGGGCAGTGCGAGGGTCAGGGGTCGGGGCAGGCAGTGCGGGGATCAGGGGTCGGGGCGAGCAGTGCAGCGGTCAGTGCGGGGGTCAGGGGTCGGGGCGGGCAGTGCGGGGGTCAGGGGTCGGGGCGGGCAGTGCGGGGGTTCGGGGCGGGCAGTGCGGGGGTCAGGGGTCGGGGCGGGCAGTGCAGCGTTCTGGGGTCGGGGCGGGCAGTGCGGGGGTGGGGACGGGCAGGTCAGGGGTCGGGGCTGGCTAGTGCAGGGGTCGGGGCGGGCATTGCAGGGGTCGGCGGTCGGGGCGGGCAGTGCTGGGGTCGCGGGTCGGGGCGAGCAGTGCGGGGTTCGGGACGGGCAGTGCGGGAGTCGGGGGTTGGGGCGGGCAGTGCGGGGGTCGGTGCGGGCATTGCTGGGGTCGGGGGTCGGGGCGGGCAGTGCGGGTGTCGGGGCGGGCAGTGCGAGGGTCAGGGGTCGGGGCGGGCAGTGCGGGTGTCGGGGCGGGCAGTGCGAGGGTCAGGGGTCGGGGCCGGCAGTGTGGGTGTCGGAGCGGGTAGTGCGGGGGTCGGGGCGGGCAGTGCGAGGGTCAGGGGTCGGGGCCGGCAGCGCGGGGATCAGGGGTCGGGGCGGGCAGTGCAGCGGTCAGTGCGGGGGTCAGGGGTCGGGCCGGGCAGTGCGGGGGTCAGGGGTCGGGGCGGGCAGTGCGTGGGTTCTGGGCGGGCAGTGCGGGGGTCGGGGTGGGCAGTGCGGGGTGGCGGGGTGGCAGTGCGGGGGGTCGGGGTCGGTAGTGCGGGGGTCGGGGCGGGCAGTGCAGGGGTTGGGGGTCAGGGCGGGCAGTGCGGGAGTCGGGGGTTGGGGCGGGCAGTGCGGGGGTCGGGGCGGGCAGTGCTGGGGTCGAGGGTCGGGGCGGGCAGTGCAGGGGTCGGGGGTCAGGGTGTTCAGTGCTGGGGTCGGGGGTCAGTGCGGGGGTCGAGGGCCGGGGCGGGCAGTGCGGGGCTCGAGGTGGTCAGTGCGGGGGTCGGGGGTCGGGGCGGTCAGTGTGGGGGTCGGGGAGGGCAGTGCGGGGGTCGGGGAGGGCAATGCGGGGGTCGGGGGTCGGGGCGGGCAGTGAGGGGGTCGGGGGTCGGGTCGGTAGTGGGGGGGTCGGGGGTCGGTGTGGGCAGTGCGGTGGTCGGGGTCGGGGTGGGCAGTGCGGGGGTCGGGGCGGGCAGTGCGGGGGTCGGGGCGGGCAGTGCAGCGTTCAGGGGGCAGTGCGGGGCTGGGGGCGGGTCAGGGGTCGGGGCTGGCAGTGCAGGGGTCGGGGCGGACAGTGCAGGGCTCGGGGCGGGCAGTGCAGGGGTCGGGGGTCGGTGCGGGCATTGCTGGGGTCGGGGGTCGGGGCGGGCTGTGCGGGGGTCGGGGCGGGCAGTGCGGGTGTCGGGGCGGGCAGTGCGAGGGTCAGGGGTCGGGGCCGGCAGTGTGGGTGTCGGAGCGGGCAGTGCGGGAGGTCGGGGTGGGTAGTGCGGGGGTCGGGGCGGGCAGTGCGAGGGTCAGGGGTCGGGGCCGGCAGTGCGGGGATCAGGGGTCGGGGCGGGCAGTGCAGCGGTCAGTGCGGGGGTCAGGGGTCGGGCCGGGCAGTGCGGGGGTCAGGGGTCGGGGCGGGCAGTGCGTGGGTTCGGGGCGGGCAGTGCGGGGGTCGGGGCGGGCAGTGCGGGGTGGCGGGGTGGCAGTGCGGGGGGTCGGGGTGGGTAGTGCGGGGGTCGGGGCGGGCAGTGCGGGGGTCGGGGTGGGTAGTGCGGGGGTCGGGGCGGGCAGTGCAGGGGTTGGGGGTCAGGGCGGGCAGTGCGGGGGTCGGGGCGGGCAGTGCGGGGGTTAGGGGTCGGGGCGGGCAGTGCAGGGTGGCGGGGTGGCAGTGCGGGGGGTCGGGGCGGGCAGTGCGGGGGTTAGGGGTCGGGGCGGGCAGTGCGGGGTGGCGGGGTGGCAGTGCGGGGGGTCGGGGCGGGCAGTGCGGGTGTCGGCGCGGGCATTGCTGGGGTCGGGGGTCGGGACGGGCAGTGTGGGGGTCGGGGCAGGCAGTGCAGGGGTCGGGGGTTCGGGGCGGGCAGTGCAGGAGTCGGGGCGGACAGTGCGGGGGTTAGGGGTCGGGGCGGGCAGTCCGGCGGTCGGGGCGGGCAGTGTGGGGGTCGGGGGTCGGGGCGGGCAGTGCGGGGGTCAGGGGTCGGGGCGGGCAGTGCGGGGGTCGGGGCGGGCAGTGTGGGGGTCGGGGGTCGGGGCAGGCAGTGCGGGGGTCAGGGGTCGGGGCGGGCAGTGCGGGGGTCGGGGCGGGCAGTGCGGGTGTCGGGGCGGGCAGTGCGGGGGTCCGGGGTCGGGGTGGGCAGTGCGGGGGTCGGGGCGGGCAGTGCGGGGGTCCGGGGTCGGGGCGGGCAGTGCGGGGGTCGGGGCGGGCAGTGCGGGGGTCCGGGGTCGGGGCGGGCAGTGCGGGGGTCCGGGGTCGGGGTGGGCAGTGCGGGGGTCGGGGCGGGCAGTGCGGGGGTCCGGGGTCGGGGTGGGCAGTGCGGGGGTCGGGGCGGGCAGTGCGGGGGTCCGGGGTCGGGGCGGTCAGTGCGGGGGTCGGGGCGGGCAGTGCAGCAGTCGAGGGTCGGGGTGGGCAGTGCGGGGGTCGGGGCGGGCAGTGCGGGGGTCGGGGCGGGCAGTGCGGGGGTCCGGGGTCGGGGCGGGCAGTGCGGGGGTCCGGGGTCGGGGCGGTCAGTGCGGGGGTCGGGGCGGGCAGTGCAGCAGTCGGGGGTCGGGGTGGGCAGTGCGGGGGTCGGGGCGGGCAGTGCGGGGGTCGGGGGTTTCGGGGCGGGCAGTGCAGCAGTCGGGGGTCGGGGCGGGCAGTGCGGGGGTCGGGGCGGGCAGTGCGGGGGTCGGGGGTCGGGGCGGGCAGTGCGGGGGTCGGGGCGGGCAGTGCGGGGGTCGGGGGTCGGGGCGGGCAGTGCGGGGGTCGGGGCGGGCAGTGCGGGGGTCGGGGGTCGGGGCGGGCAGTGCGGGGGTCGGGGTAGGCAGTGCGGGGGTCGGGGCGGGCAGTGTGGGGATTCGGGGCGGGCAGTGCAGCAGTCGGGGGTCGGGGCGGGCAGTGCGGGGGTCGGGGCGGGCAGTGCGGGGGTTCGGGACGGGCAGTGCTGGGGTCGGGGGTCGGGGCGGTCAGTGCTGGGGTCGGGGGTCGGGGCGGGCAGTGCAGGGGTCGGGGCGGTCAGTGCGGGGGTCAGGGGTCTGGGTGGGCAGTGCGGGGGTCGGGGCGGGCAGTGCGGGGGTCAGGGGTCGGGGCGGGCAGTGCAGCAGTTGGGGGTCGGGGCGGGCAGTGCGGGGGTCGGGGTGGGTAGTGCAGGGGTCTGGGGTCGGGGCGGGCAGTGCAGGGGTCGGGGCGGTCAGTGCGGGGGTCAGGGGTCAGGGTGGGCAGTGCGGGGGTCGGGGCGGGCAGTGCTGCGTTCGGGGCGGTCAGTGCGGGTGTTCGGGGCGGGCAGTGCTGCAGTCGGGGGTCGGGGCGGGCATTGCGGGGGTCAGGAGTCGGGGCGGGCAGTGCGGGGGTCAGGAGTCGGGGCGGGCAGTGCGGGGGTCAGGGGTCGGGGCGGGCAGTGCAGCAGTCGGCGGTCGGGGCGGGCATTGCGGGGGTCAGGAGTCGGGGCGGGCAGTGCGGGGGTCAGGGGTCGGGGCGGGCAGTGCGGGGGTCGGGGCGGGCAGTGCGGGAGTCGGGGGTCGGGGCGGGCAGTGCGGGGGTCAGGGGTCGGGGCGGGCAGTGCAGCAGTCGGCGGTCGGGGCGGGCAGTGCGGGGGTCAGGAGTCGGGGCGGGCAGCGCGGGGGTCAGGAGTCGGGGCGGGCAGTGCGGGGGTCAGGAGTCGGGGCGGGCAGCGCGGGGGTCCGGGGTCGGGGCGGGCAGCGCGGGGGTCAGGTGTCGGGGCGGGCAGTGCGGGGGTCCGGGGTCGGGGCGGGCAGCGCGGGGGTCAGGGGTCGGGGCGGGCAGCGCGGGGGTCAGGAGTCGGGGCGGGCTGTGAGGGGGTCCGGGGTCGGGGCGGGCAGCGCGGGGGTCAGGGGTCGGGGCGGGCAGTGCGGGGTTCGGGGCGGGCGGGTCAGGGGTCGTGGCTGGCAGTGCAGGGGTCGGGGGTCGGGGCGGGCAGTGCGGGGGTCGGGGGTTGGGGCGGGCAGTGCAGCAGTCGGGGGTCGGGGCGGGCAGTGCTGGGGTCGGGGGTCGGGGCGGGCAGTGCGGCGGTCGGGGCGGGCAGTGCTGGGGTCGGGGGTCGGGGCGGGCAGTGCGGGAGTCGGGGGTCGGGGTGGGCAGTGCGGGGGTCGGGGCGGGCAGTGCGGGGGTCCGGGGTCGGGGTGGGCAGTGCGGGGGTCGGGGTGGGCAGTGCGGGGGTCGGGGCGGGCAGTGCGGGGGTCCGGGGTCGGGGCGGTCAGTGCGGGGGTCGGGGCGGGCAGTGCAGCAGTCGAGGGTCGGGGTGGGCAGTGCGGGGGTCGGGGCGGGCAGTGCGGGGGTCGGGGGTTTCGGGGCGGGCAGTGCAGCAGTCGGGGGTCGGGGCGGGCAGTGCAGCAGTCGGGGGTCGGGGCGGGCAGTGCGGGGGTCGGGGCGGGCAGTGCGGGGGTCGGGGGTCGGGGCGGGCAGTGCGGGGGTCGGGGCGGGCAGTGCGGGGGTCGGGGGTCGGGGCGGGCAGTGCGGGGGTCGGGGCGGGCAGTGCGGGGGTCGGGGCGGGCAGTGCGGGGGTCGGGGTAGGCAGTGCGGGGGTCGGGGCGGGCAGTGTGGGGATTCGGGGCGGGCAGTGCAGCAGTCGGGGGTCGGGGCGGGCAGTGCGGGGGTCGGGGCGGGCAGTGCGGGGGTCGGGGCGGGCAGTGCGGGGGTTCGGGACGGGCAGTGCTGGGGTCGGGGGTCGGGGCGGTCAGTGCTGGGGTCGGGGGTCGGGGCGGGCAGTGCAGGGGTCGGGGCGGTCAGTGCGGGGGTCAGGGGTCTGGGTGGGCAGTGCGGGGGTCGGGGCGGGCAGTGCGGGGGTCAGGGGTCGGGGCGGGCAGTGCAGCAGTTGGGGGTCGGGGCGGGCAGTGCGGGGGTCGGGGTGGGTAGTGCAGGGGTCTGGGGTCGGGGCGGGCAGTGCAGGGGTCGGGGCGGTCAGTGCGGGGGTCAGGGGTCAGGGTGGGCAGTGCGGGGGTCGGGGCAGGCAGTGCTGCGTTCGGGGCGGTCAGTGCGGGGGTTCGGGGCGGGCAGTGCTGCAGTCGGGGGTCGGGGCGGGCATTGCGGGGGTCAGGAGTCGGGGCGGGCAGTGCGGGGGTCAGGAGTCGGGGCGGGCAGTGCGGGGGTCAGGGGTCGGGGCGGGCAGTGCAGCAGTCGGCGGTCGGGGCGGGCATTGCGGGGGTCAGGAGTCGGGGCGGGCAGTGCGGGGGTCAGGGGTCGGGGCGGGCAGTGCGGGGGTCGGGGCGGGCAGTGCGGGAGTCGGGGGTCGGGGCGGGCAGTGCGGGGGTCAGGGGTCGGGGCGGGCAGTGCAGCAGTCGGCGGTCGGGGCGGGCAGTGCGGGGGTCAGGAGTCGGGGCGGGCAGCGCCGGGGTCAGGAGTCGGGGCGGGCAGTGCGGGGGTCAGGAGTCGGGGCGGGCAGCGCGGGGGTCCGGGGTCGGGGCGGGCAGCGCGGGGGTCAGGTGTCGGGGCGGGCAGTGCGGGGGTCCGGGGTCGGGGCGGGCAGCGCGGGGGTCAGGGGTCGGGGCGGGCAGCGCGGGGGTCAGGAGTCGGGGCGGGCAGTGAGGGGGTCCGGGGTCGGGGCGGGCAGCGCGGGGGTCAGGGGTCGGGGCGGGCAGTGCGGGGTTCGGGGCGGGCGGGTCAGGGGTCGTGGCTGGCAGTGCAGGGGTCGGGGGTCGGGGCGGGCAGTGCGGGTGGTCGGGGGTTGGGGCGGGCAGTGCAGCAGTCGGGGGTCGGGGCGGGCAGTGCTGGGGTCGGGGGTCGGGGCGGGCAGTGCGGCGGTCGGGGCGGGCAGTGCTGGGGTCGGGGGTCGGGGCGGGCAGTGCGGGAGTCGGGGGTCGGGGCGGGCAGTGCGGGGGTTCGGGGCGGGCAGTGCGGGAGTCGGGGGTCGGGGCGGGCAGTGCGGGGGTTCGGGGCGGGCAGTGCGGGAGTCGGGGGTCGGGGCGGGCAGTGCGGGGGTTCGGGGCGGGCAGTGCGGGAGTCGGGGGTCGGGGCGGGCAGTGCGGTGGTTCGGGGCGGGCAGTGCAGCAGTCGGGGGTCGGGGCGGGCAGTGCCGGGGTCGGGGTGGGCAGTGCGGGGGTCGGGGTGGGCAGTGCGGGGGTCGGGGCGAGCAGTGCGGGGGTTCGGGGCGGGCAGTGCAGCAGTCGGGGGTCGGGGCGGGCAGTGCGGTGGTTCGGGGCGGGCAGTGCAGCAGTCGGGGGTTGGGGCGGGCAGTGCGGGAGTCGGGGGTCGGGGCGGGCAGTGCGGGGGTCGGGGCGGGCAGTGCGGGGGTCGGGGGTCGGGGCGGGCAGTGCGGGGGTCGGGGCGGGCAGTGCGGGGGTTCGGGACGGGCAGTGCTGAGGTCGGGGGTCGGGGCGGTCAGTGCTGGGGTCGGGGGTCGGGGCGGGCAGTGCAGGCGTCGGGGCGGTCAGTGCGGGGGTCAGGGGTCTGGGTGGGCAGTGCGGGGGTCGGGGCGGGCAGTGCGGGGGTCAGGGGTCGGGGCGGGCAGTGCAGCAGTCGGGGGTCGGGGCGGGCAGTGCGGGGGTCAGGGGTCGGGGCGGGCAGTGCGGGGGTCAGGGGTCGGGGCGGGCAGTGCAGCAGTCGGGGGTCTGGGTGGGCAGTGCGGGGGTCGGGGCGGGCAGTGCGGGGGTCAGGGGTCGGGGCGGGCAGTGCAGCAGTCGGGGGTCTGGGTGGGCAGTGCGGGGGTCGGGGCGGGCAGTGCAGCAGTCGGGGGTCGGGGCGGGCAGTGCGGGGGTCAGGGGTCGGGGCGGGCAGTGCAGCAGTCGGGGGTCGGGGCGGGCAGTGCGGGGGTCGGGGCGGGCAGTGCGGGGTGGTGGCAGTGCGGGGGCCGCGGTGGTCCGTGCGGGGGTCTGGGCGGGCAGTGCGGGGGTCGGGGCGGGCAGTGCGGGCGTCGGGGGTCGGGGCAGGCAGTGCGGGGGTCGGGGCGGGCAGTGCGTGGGTCGGGGGTCGGGGCAGGCAGTGCGGGGGTCGGAGCGGGCAGTGCAGGGGTCGGGGCGGGCAGTGCGGGGTTCGGGGCGGGCAGTGCGGGGGTCGGGGCGGGCAGTGCGGGGGTCGGGGCGGGCAGTGCGGGGGTCGGGGCGGGCAGTGCGGGGGTCGGGGCGGGCAGTGCGGGGGTCGGGGCGGGCAGTGCGGGGGTCGGGGCAGGCAGTGCGGGGGTCGGGGCGGGCAGTGCGGGGGTCGGGGCGGGCAGTGCGGGCGTCGGGGGTCGGGGCGGGCAGTGCGGGCGTCGGGGGTCGGGGCGGGCAGTGCGGGGGTCGGGGCGGGCAGTGCGGGCGTCGGGGGTCGGGGCGGGCAGTGCGGGCGTCGGGGGTCGGGGCGGGCAGTGCGGGGGTCGGAGCGGGCAGTGCGGGGGTCGGGGCGGGCAGTGCGGGGTTCGGGGCGGGCAGTGCGGGGGTCGGAGCGGGCAGTGCGGGGGTCGGGGCGGGCAGTGCGTGGTTCGGGGTGGGAAGTGCGGGGGTCGGGGCGGGCAGTGCGTGGTTCGGGGCGGGCAGTGCGTGGTTCGGGGCGGGCAGTGCGTGGTTCGGGGCGGGCAGTGCGTGGTTCGGGGCGGGAAGTGCGGGGGTCGGGGCGGGCAGTGCGGGCGTCGGGGGTCGGGGCGGGCAGTGCGTGGGTCGGGGCGGGCAGTGCGGGGGTCGGGGGTCGGGGCGGGCAGTGCGGGGGTCGGGGCGGGCAGTGCGGGCGTCAGGGGTCGGGGCGGGCAGTGCGTGGGTCGGGGGTCGGGGCAGGCAGTGCGGGAGTCGGGGGTCGGGGCGGGCAGTGCGGGCGTCGGGGGTCGGGGCGGGCAGTGCAGCGGTCGGGGGTCGGGGCAGGCAGTGCGGGGGTCGGGGCGGGCAGTGCGGGGGTCGGGGCGGGCAGTGCGGGGGTCGGGGCGGGCAGTGCGGGGGTCGGGGCGGGCAGTGCGGGGGTCGGGGGTCGGAGCGGTCAGTGCGGGGGTCGGGGCGGGCAGTGCGGGGGTCGGGGCGGGCAGTGCGGGGTTCGGAGCGGGCAGTGCGGGGGTCTGGGGTCGGGGCGGGCAGTGCGGGGGTCGGGGCGGGCAGTGCGGGGTTCGGAGCGGGCAGTGCGGGGGTCTGGGGTCGGGGCGGGCAGTGCGGGGGTCGGTCGGGCAGTGCGGGGTTCGGAGCGGGCAGTGCGGGGGTCTGGGGTCGGGGCGGGCAGTGCGGGGGCCGCGGCGGTCCGTGCGGGGGTCTGGGCGGGCAGGTCGGGGGTCGGGGCGGACAGTGCTGGGGTCGGGGATCGGGGCGGGCAGGTCGGGGTCGGGGCAGGCAGTTCGGGGGTCGGGGCGGGCAGTGCAGCAGTTGGGGCGGGGCGGGCATTGCGGGGGTCAGGGGTCGGGGCGGGCAGTGTGGGGGTCAGGAGTCGGGGCGGGCAGTGCGGGGGTCAGGGGTCGGGGTGGGCAGTGCGGGTGTCAGGGGTCGGGGCGGGCAGCGCGGGGGTCAGGGCGGGCGGGTCAGGGGTCGTGGGGTCGGGGCGGGCAGTGCGGGGGTCGGGGGTCGGGGCGGGCAGTGCGGGGGTCGGGGCGGGCAGTGCTGGGGCCGGGGCGGTCCGTGCGGGGGTCTGGGCGGTCAGTGCGGGGGTCGGAGGTCGGGGCAGGCAGTGCGAGGGTCGGGGCGGTCAGTGCGGTGGTCGGAGGTAGGGGCGGGCAGTGCGAGGGTCGGGGGTCGGGGCGGTCAGTGCGGGGGTCGGGGCGGGCAGTGCGAGGGTCGGGGGTCGGGGCGGGCAGTGTGGGAGTTGGGGGTCGGGGCGGGCAGTGCGGGTGTCGGGGCGGGCAGTGCGGGAGTCGGGGGTCGGGGCGGGCAGTGCGGCGGTCGGGGCGGGCAGTGTGGGGGTCAGGGGTCGGGGCGGGCAGTGAGGGGGTCAGGGGTCGGGGCGGGCAGTGTGTGGGTCGGGGCGAGCGGGGGGTGTGGTGTGCGGTTGTCGGGCTTGGCAGGGTGTGTTGGCCGGGGGTCGTCGCGGGCCAAAACCTCACCCTTGTGCTGTGTGGGCTCCCGGCAGGTGAAGGAGGCTCACTTCAAGGCTCACCCCGACTGGAAGTGGTGCAACAAGGACCGCAAGAAGTCGAGCTCCGACATCAAACCGCCCATGGTGGGGCCGGGCGTGGTGAGGTGCAAGGAGCAGAGGGAGCGCAGCATGTCCGAGACCGGGACCCTCTCCGCCACTGCAGGTAGCACTGTCCCTCGGGTCGGGGTTCTGTGGGCGGACACTGGGGTGCATGGCCCCTTTCCCGAACGCTCGCTCGCCGGTGCCGAGCTCCCTCAGCAGCAGCCACTGAAGCTTTTTGCCCCGACTGTTCTCAGCGTGCGAAGCTCGGCGACACGTACAATGGGGCTGGAAGAAGGTCCACTATCTGATCCCGCACACATCGAGCTGCCAGGGTCAGAGGGCCCGGCCTGGCTCACTGACCGTTGTTCAGGCTTTAGTAAGCACCCGTTCACATCAACAGGAGGAGGCCCATTCAGCCCCTCGAGCCTGTTACACAGGAACAGGAGGAGGCCCATTCAGCCCCTCGGGCCTGTTACACAGGAACAGGAGGAGACCCATTCGGCCCCTCGAGTCTGTTACACAGGAACAGGAGGTGGCCCAATCAGCCCCTCGAGCCTGTTACACAGGAACAGGAGGAGGCCCATTCAGCCCCTCGGGCCTGTTACACAGGAACAGGAGGAGACCCATTCAGCCCTTCGAGCCTGTTACACAGGAACAGGAGGATGACATTGAGCTGCTTGAGCCTTGGGACGGGGTGTGTTGTGGGGGGGGGGGTGTTGTGGGGGTTGTGGGGGTTGTGGGGGTGCAGGAAGGGTGGGGTGGGTTGCAGATCACCGCGGGCCCCCTGGTCATTTACCTTGACCTTTTCTCTCTGGCCGCAGTTTCCTCGGAGATGCTGCAGGGCTGCCACGCCCCCCCGTGCACCGACTCGAAGCCCATCTCCCTGCTGCTGGCCCCCGAGCGCAGCCAGCACCCCGGGGTGGGGAGCACCCAGCTGACACGGCCCCGAGCCTTCTCCCACAGCGGCGTCCACAGCTCGGAGAAGTGCGAGAGGAACAGCGAGGCCCTGGTGGAGCTCGCACAGGTACGTTGTCGGGGGGCCGGGGAGAACTGCCGCGGAATCTTCCCAACTCGGGCGGGCGTGGGTCAACGGGGGAGCGAGCTAGACTTGGGTCTGGGGGCACCTTCAAGGGGTCAGTGAAGGAGTGGATGCAAGGTTAGCTCAGGTTGTTTATCAGGCTGGAGGGAGGTAGACAGTGGGGTTCCCCAGGGCTCAGTATTGGGACCCGTGCTCCTTCTGATATACATTAATGACCTGGACTCGGGTATACAGTGCTTAATGTCAAAGTTTGCAGATGTTGCAAAACTCGGAAATGTAGCAAACCGTGATGCGGCTCACAAGTCTTGCCCCAACTGTACAGGGTATTGGTGAGGCCACACCTGGAGTACTGCGTACAGTTTTGGTCTCCGTATTTAAGGAGGGATATACTTGTATTGGAGGTGGTTCAGAGAAGGTTCACCCGGTTGATTCCTGAGATGAGGGGGTTGACTTATGAGGAAAGGTTGAGCAGGTTGGGCCTCTCCTCATTGGGGTTTAGAAGTGAGAGGTGATCTTCCTGAAACATATCAGATTCTGAGGGGGCTTGACAGGGTCGATGCAGAGAGGATGTTTCCCCTCGTGGGGCAATAGTTTCAGAATAAGGGGTCGCCCATTTAAGATGGAGATGAGGAGGAATTTCTTCTCTCACAGGGTTGTAAATCTGTGGAATTCTCTGCCCCAGGAGCTGTGGAGGCTGGGTCATTGAATATATTTAAGGCGGAGATCGACAGATTTTTGAGCGATAAGGGAGTGAAGGGTTATGGGGAGCGGGCGGGGAAGTGGACCTGAGTCCATGATCAGATCAGCCATGGTCTTATTGAATGGCGGAGCAGGCTCGAGGGGCCGAATGGCCGACTCCTGCTCCTGTTTCTTATGTTCTTATGTCACAGGCTTCAGGGCGACATAGACAGGCTGGTGAATTGGGCAGACACAAGGCAGATGCAGTTTAACGCCGAGAAGTGTGAAGTGATGCATTTTGTTAGGAAGAATGAGGAGAGGCAATGTGAACTCGATGGCAGAGTTTTAAAGAGGGCGCAGGAACAGAGACGCTGACGTTTATGCGCAAGTCTTTGTAGGTGTTCGGACAAATTGAGAAGGCTGTTTAAAGGGCATACGAGATTCTTGGCTTTATTAATACAGACATGGAGTACAAGAGCAAGGATGTTATACTAAACCTGTATAAATCGCTGGTTAGGCCCCAGCTGAAACATTGTGTCCAATTCTGGGCACCGCACTTTAGGAAGGATGTGAAGGCCTGGGAGAGGGTGCAGAGGGGATTGACCTGAATGGTCCCGGGGATGGGCGACTTCAGTCACGTGCAGAGCCTGGAGAAGCTGGGCGTGTTCTTCTTGGAGCAGAGAAGGTTAAGGGGACATTTAGTCGTGGTGTTCAACTTCATGAAGAGGTTTGATGGAGTAGATGGGGAGAGACTGTTCCCCGGGGCAGGAGGGTGGGTCAAAACAGAAACATCGAAAATAGGTGCAGGAGTAGGCCATTCGGCCCTTCGAGCCTGCACCGCCATTCAGTGAGTTCATGGCTGAACATGCAACTTCAGTACCCCATTCCTGCTTTCTCGCCATACTCCTTGATCCCCCGAGTAGTAAGGACTTCATCAACTCCTTTTTGAATATATTTCGTGAATTGGCCTCAACAACTTTCTGTGGTAGAGAATTCCACAGGTTCACCACTCTCTGGGTGAAGAAGTTTCTCCTCATCTCGGTCCTAAATGGCTTACCCCTCATCCTTAGAGACTGTGACCCCTGGTTCTGGACTTCCCCAACATTGGGAACATTCTTCCTGCATCTAACCTGTCTAAACCCGTCAGAATTTTAAATGTTTCTATGAGATCTCCTCTCATTCTTCTGAACTCCAGTGAATACAAGCCCAGTTGATCCAGTCTTTCTTGATAGGTCAGTCCTGCCATCCCAGGAATCAGTCTGGTGAACCTTCGCTGCACTCCCTCAATAGCAAGAATGTCCTTCCTCAGGTTAGGAGACCAAAACTGTACACAATACTCCAGGTGTGGCCTCACCAAGGTCCTGTACAACTGTAGCAACACCTCCCTGCCCCTGTACTCAAATCCCCTCGCTATGAAGGCCAACATGCCATTTGCTTTCTTAACCGCCTGCTGTACCTGCATGCCAACCTTCAATGACTGATGTACCATGACACCCAGGTCTCGTTGCACCTCCCCTTTTCCTAATCTGCCACCATTCAGATAATAGTCTGTCTCTCTGTTTTTACCACCAAAGTGGATAACCTCACATTTATCCACATTATACTTCATCTGCCATGCATTTGCCCACTCACCTAACCTATCCAAGTCGCTCTGCAGCCTCATAGCATCCTCCTCGCAGCTCACACTGCCACCCAACTTAGTGTCATCCGCAAATTTGGAGATACTACATTTAATCTCCTGGTCTAAATCATTAATGTACAGTGTAAACAGCTGGGGCCCCAGCACAGAACCTTGCGGTACCCCACTAGTCACTGCCTGCCATTCTGAAAAGTCCCCATTTACTCCTACTCTTTGCTTCCTGTCTGACAACCAGTTCTCAATCCACGTCAGCACACTACCCCCAATCCCATGTGCTTTAACTTTGCACATTAACCAGAGGGACACAGATTGACGATAATCGGCGATAGAACCAGAGGGGGAGATGGGGAGAATGTGTTTACGCAGCGAGTTGTTGTTATCGGGAACACGCTGCCTGAAAGGGCGGTGGGAGCAGATTCAATAGTGACTTTCAAACCGGGAATTGGATAAATACTGGAAGGGGACAATGTGCGGGGGCTGTGGGGAAAGAGCAGGGGGAGTGGGACAGATCAATCTCAGAAACAGCACCGGCACAATGGGCCACAGGGCGTCCTTCTGCCATTCTACGAGAAGTGAACGTAAAGCAAGCAAAAGCAAAGGGCTGAGCCCAAGCTGGGGCCTTGAGGCCTGTAGGGCAACAGGGTGGCTGAGGGAAGGGGAGATGCACCATAGTTCCGGGAAAGGGGAAGTTCAGTCGGAGTGCAATGAATCTGGATCAGCACAGGGTGAGGCTGTAAGGAGGAGGAAGTGTGTGTCGGGCGGGGTGGGGGTGGACTAGAGGATTGGGAGCTCGCGAATCAGACTGCTTTGGGGTTCAGGGAATTTTCCCACCAGCGGTCGGACTGCGCAGAGCTGGCCATGGGCGGTGGAGGAGAGGTCAGCTTGAGTGTGGACACACACACAGCGAGTATGGATAACGTCACTGAGGGGCTTACATGTTCATCAGGAAAGGGGCCCCGGGGGTTGATCCAGCTCTGTGTGTGTGTGTGTGTAAGCTGTACTGCTCCTCCGACAGTGCAGCACTCCCTCAGCACTGCCTCTCCGACAGTGCGGCACTCCCTCAGTACTGCCTCTCCGACAGTGCGGCACTCCCTCAGTACTGCCCCTCCGACAGTGCGGCACTCCCTCAGTACTGCCCCTCCGACAGTGCGGCGCTCCCTCAGTACTGCCTCTCCGACAGTGCGGCACTCCCTCAGTACTGCCCCTCCGACAGTGCGGCACTCCCTCAGCACTGCCTCTCCGACAGTGCGGCGCTCCCTCAGTACTGCCCCTCCGACAGTGCGGCACTCCCTCAGCACTGCCTCTCCGACAGTGCGGCACTCCCTCAGTACTGCCCCTCCGACAGTGCGGCACTCCCTCAGCACTGCCTCTCCGACAGTGCGGCACTCCCTCAGTACTGCCCCTCCGACAGTGCGGCATTCCCTCAGCACTGCCTCTCCGACAGTGCGGCACTCCCTCAGTACTGCCCCTCCGACAGTGCGGCGCTCCCTCAGTACTGCCCCTCCGACAGTGCGGCGCTCCCTCAGTGCTGCCCCTCCGACAATGCGGGGCTCCCTCAGTGCTGCCCCTCCGACAGTGCGGCGCTCCCTCAGTACTGCCCCTCCGACAGTGGGCACTCCCTCAGTACTGCCCCTCCGACAGTGCGGGGCTCCCTCAGTACTGCCCCTCCGACAGTGCGACGCTCCCTCAGTACGGCCCCTCCGACAGTGCGGCACTCCCTCAGTACTGCCCCTCCGACAGTGCGGGGCTCCCTCAGTACTGCCCCTCCGACAGTGGGCACTCCCTCAGTACTGCCCCTCCGACAGTGGGCACTCCCTCAGTACTGCCCCTCCGACAGTGCGGGGCTCCCTCAGTACTGCCCCTCCGACAGTGCGACGCTCCCTCAGTACGGCCCCTCCGACAGTGCGGGGCTCCCTCAGTACTGCCCCTCCGACAGTGCGGCACTCCCTCAGTACTGCCCCTCCGACAGTGCGACGCTCCCTCAGTACGGCCCCTCCGACAGTGCGGGGCTCCCTCAGTACTGCCCCTCCGACAGTGCGACGCTCCCTCAGTACGGCCCCTCCGACAGTGCGGGGCTCCCTCAGTACGGCCCCTCCGACAGTGCGGCACTCCCTCAGTACTGCCCCTCCGACAGTGCGGCACTCCCTCGGCACTGCACTGGGAGTGTGGGCCTGGATTATGGGCTCAAGTCCCTGGAGTGGGACTCAAACCCGCGACCTTCTGACTCCGAGGCGAGAGCGCTACCCACCGAGCTATGGCTGAGACGAGAGAGATAACGTAGGTTAGACACGGACCGGACAGTGGGGTCGAGAGGTGCGAGCCGGGGGGTGAGCAAGAGACGAGCGAGGGTTTGTGGAACATATGCCGTGAACTTTCCTTGTGTTCTGGAGAAGAGAAAGGAGCTAGTGTAGGAATACTTCTCCCCGACAATGGGAGTAGTGTCCAGTGGACTGACGTGGGCTGCAGAGAGATTGAAAGGTGATTGAGGGAGCCGGAAAGAGGAGAGTGTGTACTCGACAGCAACCATCCCGATGGAAACAGGGCACAGTCATTCCCTCATTGCAATAATTCCACTTTCGAAGCGTCTTCAGTTCCCTCCCTGTCCCTGTAACCTCCTCCAGCCCGACAACCCTCCCAGATCTCTGCGCTCCTTCCAATTCTGGCCTTTTGCCCATGCCATATTTTAATCGCTCCACCATCGGTGGCCGTGCCTTCAGCTGCCTGGGCCCCAAGCTCTGGAACTCCCTCCCTAAACCTCTCCGCCTCTCAAACCTCCTTTAAAACACTCCTTAAAACTGACCTCTTGGACCCAGCTTTTGGTCACCTGTCCCTAATATCTCATTATGTGGCTTGGTGTCTGTAATATATTTGTTTTTGGATTCTTTGCTTAAGAATTCATAGCAACACATTTGCTATTAAGAACTAGTTGGTTTATTAACAAAGGTTTAACAATCACACAACACATTACCAGTTCATCCACCGGGCTCACAACTGCAGACCTCATCGTGGATGAGCTCGACCCAACTGGCTGGGGTTTTATTGAGCCTTGTGAACATCACGTGACTGGCTGATCCACTCACAATGCATCAGCTCCGCCAACCTGTGAGCATCCTTTACAGTGTCACATTGTGTTCGCGCTGGTTCAAGCACCTTGTGACGTTTTCATGATCATAGGCGGTCCCTCGAAGCGAGGATGACTTGCTTCCACGCCAAAAAAGGATGAGTTCACAGGTGTTTCAATGAAGGACCTGATATTCCAGATCCCGAACTACATCCTTTGGGTGGAAGATGCCAGTGTGTGGATTTTTTTAACGTGGGGTGACTGTTGCACACCAGCCACCACACGGGCGTGACAGAGCGAGGTCTTGGTCCAGGGGCAAGGGTTAACCAGGACCACTGGAGACCTGCTCTGCTGCACGGACCTAGTGTGCACATATCGCAGTGTGGGCTGGGCCCGTGCTGCCCCTGGGCCCTTGCCTCTCCCGGGCCCCGAACTCTCGCCTCTCCCGGGCCCCGAACTCTCGCCTCTCCCGGGCCCCGGGCCCTCGCCTCTCCCGGGCCCCGAACTCTGGCCTCTCCCGGGCCCCGAACTCTGGCCTCTCCCGGGCCCCGAACTCTGGCCTCTCCCGGGCCCCGAACTCTGGCCTCTCCCGGGCCCCGAACTCTCGCCTCTCCCGGGCCCCGAACTCTCGCCTCTCCCGGGCCCCGAACTCTCGCCTCTCCCGGGCCCCGAACTCTCGCCTCTCCCGGGCCCCGAACTCTCGCCTCTCCCGGGCCCCGAACTCTGGCCTCTCCCGGGCCCCGAACTCTCGCCTCTCCCGGGCCCCGAACTCTCGCCTCTCCCGGGCCCCGAACTCACGCCTCTCCCGGGCCCCGAACTCTCGCCTCTCCCGGGCCCCGAACTCTGGCCTCTCCCGGGCCCCGAACTCTCGCCTCTCCCGGGCCCCGAACTCTGGCCTCTCCCGGGCCCCGATCACGTCCCTCTACAATCTCTCGCCGCTCCTTCGCCCCGACCTCACCGCTCCTGCTGTACCTGCCCACGCTCCAATCACCGACCTGGACCTTGATGACGTCACTCTTCACTGCCGTCGCCCTCCTGCACCAGCTCGCACTGTACCCTGCCGTGGTACGCTCCACGCTGCCCCCGGACCGCCAGTCACCGCTCCGTTTATGGGACTTTTTACTACATTAACGGCGCTATGTGAATGCAAGTTGCTGCTCATAATCCGCCTTTCCCCTGTCCCCATTCTAGATGTGCTCGAGCCCACTGCCTTACCCCGGGGTCAGGTCGCAGCACGTCGCCCCGGTAACGCTGGGCTTCAGCTCCCAGCCAGCCGGCGAGGCCGTGACCTCCGGCGCCTCACTGCGGCCCTCCCACTCGCGGCCCTTCCGGTCCCAGCGCACCACCAGCGAGGATATGACCAGCGACGAGGAGAGGATGGTCATCTGTGAGGAGGAAGGGGACGATGATGTGATGGGTGAGTCTGGGGCGGGGCGGGGGTCTGCAGTCGATCGCGTCGTTCTCCACCTGACCATCGACACCAGCTGCTCCCCACTCTCCACTGGCTGACTGGAGCGTGAACAGGAGGCCGATTCAGCCCCTCGAGCCTGTTACACAGGAACAGGAGGAGGCTCATTCAGCCCCTCGAGCCTGTTACACAGGAACAGGAGGAGGCCCATTCAGCCCCTCGAGCCTGTTACACAGGAACAGGAGGAGGCCCATTCAGCCCCTCGAGCCTGTTACACAGGAACAGGAGGAGGCCCATTCAGCCCCTCGAGTCTGTTACACAGGAACAGGAGGAGCCCATTCAGCCCCTCGAGACTGTTACACAGGAACAGGAGAAGGCCCATTCAGCCCCTCGAGCCTGTTACACAGGAACAGGAGGAGGCCCATTCAGCCCCTCGAGACTGTTACACAGGAACAGGAGGAGGCCCATTCAGCCCTCGAGTCTGTTACACAGGAACAGGAGGAGGCCCATTCAGCCCCTCGAGCCTGTTACACAGGAACAGGAGGAGGCCCATTCAGCCCCTCAAGGGACTGCTGGGTTTGGGGAGTGAGGGGCTGCTGGTTTTGGGGCGGGGGGCTGCTGGTTTTGGGGAGCGGGGGGCTGCTGGTTTTGGGGAGCGGGGGGCTGCTGGTTTTGGGGAGCGGGGGGCTGCTGGTTTTGGGGCGGGGGGCTGCTGGTTTTGGGGCGGGGGGCTGCTGGTTTTGGGGAGCGGGGGGCTGCTGGTTTTGGGGAGCGGGGGGCTGCTGGTTTTGGGGAGCGGGGGGCTGCTGGTTTTGGGGAGCGGGGGGCTGCTGGTTTTGGGAGTTGGGGGAATGGCGCGCTCTCTGCTCCGTGTAAATGATTTCTCTCTGCTGTGCTCAGCAGATGAACCCTATAGCACTGCCGACATCGACCTGAAGTGCAAGGAGCGGGTGACAGACAGCGACAGTGATGGCATGTCTGGCGACGAGGGCGACAACAAGGTAAACACCTACTGTGTGCTGCCATCCTCGACTGGCTCCCCTCTCCCTCCCCGTCCTCTACACTGGCTCCCCTCTCCCTCCCCGTCCTCTACACTGGCTCCCCTCTCCCTCCCCGTCCTCTACACTGGCTCCCCTCTCCCTCCCCGTCCTCTACACTGGCTCCCCTCTCCCTTCCCGTCCTCTACACTGGCTCCCCTCTCCCTCCCCGTCCTCTACACTGGCTCCCCTCTCCCTTCCCGTCCTCTACACTGGCTCCCCTCTCCCTCCCCGTCCTCTACACTGGCTCCCCTCTCCCTTCCCGTCCTCTACACTGGCTCCCCTCTCCCTCCCCGTCCTCTACACTGGCTCCCCTCTCCCTCCCCGTCCTCTACACTGGCTCCCCTCTCCCTCCCCGTCCTCTACACTGGCTCCCCTCTCCCTCCCCGTCCTCTACACTGGCTCCCCTCTCCCTCCCCGTCCTCTACACTGGCTCCCCTCTCCCTCCCCGTCCTCTACACTGGCTCCCCTCTCCCTCCCCGTCCTCTACACTGGCTCCCCTCTCCCTCCCCGTCCTCTACACTGGCTCCCCTCTCCCTCCCCGTCCTCTACACTGGCTCCCCTCTCCCTCCCTGTCCTCTACACTGGCTCCCCTCTCCCTCCCTGTCCCCATCTCTGTCCTCTGTTCTTCATCTCCTTCCTGCATCTGTCTTCTCTCCCTCCAACCTCACCCCTTCTCTCCGTCTCCACTCTCCCCTTCTCTCCGTCTTCTCCCTCTCCTCTCCGTCTTCACTCTCTCCTTCTCTCCTTCACTCTCCCCTTCGCTCCGTCTTCACTCTCTCCTTCTCGCCTCCACTCTCTCCTTCTCTCTTTCACTCTCTCCTTCTCTCCTTCACTCTCTCCTTCTCTCCGTCTTCTCTCTCCCCTTCGCTCCTTCACTCTCCCCTTCTCTCCTTCACTCTCCCCTTCTCTCCGTCTTCACTCTCTCCTTCTCTCCATCTTCACTCTCTCCTTCTCTCCTTCACTGTCTCTTTCTCTCCTTCACTCTCCCCTTCTCTCCTTCACTCTCCCCTTCTCTCCGTCTTCTCTCTCTCCTTCTCTCCGTCTTCATTCTCTCCTTCTCTCCTTCACTCGCTCCTTCTCTCCTTCACTCTCTCCTTCTCTCCTTCGCTCTCCCCCTCTCTCCTTCACTCTCCCCTTCTCTCCTTCACTCTCCCCTTCTCTCCTTCACTCTCCCCTTCTCTCCGTCTTCTCTCTCTCCTTCTCTCCGTCTTCTCTCTCTCCTTCTCTCCTTCACTCTCCCCTTCTCTCCTTCACTCTCCCCTTCTCTCCGTCTTCACTCTCTCCTTCTCTCCATCTTCACTCTCTCCTTCTCTCCTTCACTGTCTCTTTCTCTCCTTCACTCTCCCCTTCTCTCCTTCACTCTCCCCTTCTCTCCGTCTTCTCTCTCTCCTTCTCTCCGTCTTCATTCTCTCCTTCTCTCCTTCACTCTCTCCTTCTCTCCTTCACTCTCTCCTTCTCTCCTTCGCTCTCCCCCTCTCTCCTTCACTCTCCCCTTCTCTCCTTCACTCTCCCCTTCTCTCCTTCACTCTCCCCTTCTCTCCGTCTTCTCTCTCTCCTTCTCTCCGTCTTCTCTCTCTCCTTCTCTCCGTCTTATCTCTCTCCTTCTCTCCGTCTTATCTCTCTCCTTCTCTCCGTCTTCACTCTTTCCTTCTCTCCTTCACTCTCCCATTCTCTCCTTCACTCTCCTATTCTCTCCTTCACTCTCCCATTCTCTCTCCCCTTCTCTCCGTCTTCTCTCTCTCCTTCTCTCCGTCTTCACTCTCTCCTTTTCTCCTTCACTCTCTCCTTCTCTCCTTCACTCTCTCCTTCTCTCCTTCACTCTCTCCTTCTCTCCTTCACTCTCCCCCTCTCTCCTTCACTCTCCCCTTCCCTCCTTCACTCTCCCCTTCTCTCCTTCACTCTCCCCTTCTCTCCGTCTTCTCTCTCTCCTTCTCTCCGTCTTCTCTCTCTCCTTCTCTCCATCTTCACTCTCTCCTTCTCTCCTTCACTCTCCCATTCTCTCCTTCACTCTCTCCTTCTCTCCTTCACTCTCCCCCTCTCTCCTTCACTCTCCCCTTCTCTCCTTCTCTCCTTCACTCTCCCCTTCTCTCCGTCTTCACTCTCTCCTTCTCTCCGTCTTCACTCCTTCTCTCCTTCACTCTCCCCTTCTCTCCTTCACTCTCCCCTTCTCTCCTCTCTCCCCTTCTCTCCGTCTTCACTCTCTCCTTCTCTCCTTCACTCTCCCCTTCTCTCCGTCTTCACTCTCTCCTTCTCTCCATCTTCACTCTCCCCTTCTCTCCTTCACTCTCCCCTTCTCTCCTTCTCTCTCCCCTTCTCTCTATCTTCACTCTCCTCTTCTCTTCTTCACTCTCCCCTTCTCTCCTTCTCTCTCCCCATCTCTCCGTCTTCACTCTCTCCTTCTCTCCGTCTTCTCTCTCCCCTTCTCTCCTTCACTCTCCCCTTCTCTCCTTCACTCTCCCCTTCTCTCCTTCACTCTCCCCTTCTCTCCGTCTTCTCTCTCTCCTTCTCTCCGTCTTCTCTCTCTCCTTCTCTCCGTCTTCTCTCTCTCCTTCTCTCTGTCTTCTCTCTCTCCTTCTCTCCGTCTTCACTCTCTCCTTTTCTCCCTCACTCTCCCATTCTCTTCTTCACTCTCCCATTCTCTCTCCCCTTCTCTCCGTCTTCTCTCTCTCCTTCTCTCCGTCTTCACTCTCTCCTTCTCTCCTTCACTCTCTCCTTCTCTCCTTCACTCTCCCCTCTCTCCTTCACTCTCCCCTTCTCTCCTTCACTCTCCCCTTCTCTCCTTCATTCTCCCCTTCTCTCCGTCTTCTCTCTCTCCTTCTCTCCGTCTTCACTCTCTCCTTCTCTCCTTCACTCTCCCATTCTCTCCTTCACTCTCTCCTTCTCTCCTTCACTCACCCCCTCTCTCCTTCACTCTCCCCTTCTCTCCTTCACTCTCTCCTTCTCTCCTTCACTCTCCCCTTCTCTCCGTCTTCACTCTCTCCTTCTCTCCGTCTTCACTCCTTCTCTCCTTCACTCTCCCCTTCTCTCCTTCACTCTCCCCTTCTCTCCTCTCTCCCCTTCTCTCCGTCTTCACTCTCTCCTTCTCTCCTTCACTCTCCCCTTCTCTCCGTCTTCACTCTCTCCTTCTCTCCATCTTCACTCTCCCCTTCTCTCCTTCACTCTCCCCTTCTCTCCTTCTCCCTCCCCTTCTTTCCGTCTTCACTCTCTCCTTCTCTCCATCTTCACTCTCATCTTCTCTTCTTCACTCTCCCCTTCTCTCCTTCTCTCTCCCCTTCTCTCTGTCTTCACTCTCTCCTTCTCTCCATCTTCACTCTCTCCTTCTCTCCTTCACTCTCCCCTTCTCTCCTTCACTCTCCCCTTCTCACCTTCACTCTCCTCTTCTCTCCGTCTTCACTCTCCTCTCCGTCTTCACTCTCTCCTTCTCTCCATCTTCACTCTCCCCTTCTCTCCTTCACTCTCCCCTTCTCTCCTTCTCTCTCCCTTCTCTCCGTCTTCACTCTCTCCTTCTCTCCGTCTTCTCGCTCTCCTTCTCTCCTTCACTCTCTCCTTCTCTCCGTCTTCACTCTCTCCTTCTCTCCTTCACTCTCTCCTTCTCTCCTTCTCTCTCCCCTTCTCTCCTTCTCTCTCCCCTTCTCTCCTTCACTCTCTCCTTCCCTCCTCTCTCCACTTCTCTCCTTCTCTCTCCCCCTTCTCTCCTCTTCACTCTCTCCTTCTCTCCTTCACTCTCCCCTTCTCTCCGTCTTCACTCTCTCCTTCTCTCCATCTTCACTCTCCCCTTCTCTCCTTCACTCTCCCCTTCTCTCCTCTCTCCCCTTCTCTCCGTCTTCACTCTCTCCTTCTCTCCATCTTCACTCTCCTCTTCTCTTCTTCACTCTCCCCTTCTCTCCTTCTCTCTCCCCTTCTCTCCGTCTTCACTCTCTCCTTCTCTCCGTCTTCACTCTCTCCTTCTCTCCGTCTTCTCTCTCCCCTTCTCTCCTTCACTCTCCCCTTCTCTCCTTCACTCTCCCCTTCTCTCCGTCTTCACTCTCTCCTTCTCTCCATCTTCACTCTCCTCTTCTCTTCTTCACTCTCCCCTTCTCTCCTTCTCTCTCCCCTTCTTTCCGTCTTCTCTCTCTCCTTCTCTCCGTCTTCTCTCTCTCCTTCTCTCCGTCTTCTCTCTCTCCTTCTCTCCGTCTTCACTCTCTCCTTCTCTCCTTCACTCTCCCATTCTCTCCTTCACTCTCTCCTTCTCTCCTTCACTCTCCCCCTCTCTCCTTCACTCTCCCCTTCTCTCCTTCTCTCCTTCACTCTCCCCTTCTCTCCGTCTTCACTCTCTCTCTCTCCCCTTCTCTCCTTCACTCTCCCCTTCTCTCCTTCACTCTCCCCTTCTCTCCTTCTCTCTCCCCTTCTCTCCATCTTCACTCTCCTCTTCTCTTCTTCACTCTCCCCTTCTCTCCTTCTCTCTCCCCTTCTCTCCGTCTTCACTTTCTCCTTCTCTCCGTCTTCTCTCTCCCCTTCTCTCCTTCACTCTCCCCTTCTCTCCTTCACTCTCCCCTTCTCTCCGTCTTCACTCCCTCCTTCTCTCCATCTTCACTCTCTCCTTCTCTCCTTCACTGTCTCCTTCTCTCCTTCACTCTCCCCTTCTCTCCTTCACCCTCCCCTTCTTTCCGTCTTCTCTCTCTCCGTCTTCACTCTCTCCTTCTCTCCTTCACTCTCCTTCTCTCCTTCACTCTCCCCCTCTCTCCTTCACTCTCCCCTTCTCTCCTTCACTCTCCCCTTTTCTCCTTCACTCTCCCCTTCTCTCCGTCACTCTCTCCTTCTCTCCATCTTCACTCTCCTCTTCTCTTCTTCACTCTCTCCTTCTCTCCTTCACTCTCTCCTTTTCTCCTTCACTCTCCCCCTCTCTCTTTCACTCTCCCTTTCTCTCCTTCACTCTCCCCTTCTCTCCTTCACTCTCCCCTTCTCTCCGTCTTCTCTCTCTCCTTCTCTCTGTCGTCTCTCTCTCCTTCTCTCCGTCTTCACTCTCTCCTTTTCTCCCTCACTCTCCCATTCTCTTCTTCACTCTCCCATTCTCTCTCCCCTTCTCTCCGTCTTCTCTCTCTCCTTCTCTCCGTCTTCACTCTCTCCTTCTCTCCTTCACTCTCCCCTTCTCTCCTTCACTCTCCCCTTCTCTCCGTCTTCTCTCTCTCCTTCTCTCCGTCTTCACTCTCTCCTTCTCTCCTTCACTCTCCCATTCTCTCCTTCACTCTCTCTTTCTCTCCTTCACTCTCCCCCTCTCTCCTTCACTCTCCCCTTCTCTCCTTCACTCTCTCCTTCTCTCCTTCACTCTCCCCTTCTCTCCGTCTTCACTCTCTCCTTCTCTCCGTCTTCACTCCTTCTCTCCTTCACTCTCCCCTTCTCTCCTTCACTCTCCCCTTCTCTCCTCGCTCCCCTTCTCTCCGTCTTCACTCTCTCCTTCTCTCCTTCACTCTCCCCTTCTCTCCGTCTTCACTCTCTCCTTCTCTCCATCTTCACTCTCCCCTTCTCTCCTTCACTTTCTCTCCTTCTCTCTCCCCTTCTCTCCGTCTTCACTCTCTCCTTCTCTCCATCTTCACTCTCATCTTCTCTTCTTCACTCTCCCCTTCTCTCCTTCTCTCTCCCCTTCTCTCTGTCTTCACTCTCTCCTTCTCTCCATCTTCACTCTCTCCTTCTCTCCTTCACTCTCCCCTTCTCTCCTTCACTCTCCCCTTCTCACCTTCACTCTCCTCTTCTCTCCGTCTTCTCTCTCCTCTCCGTCTTCACTCTCTCCTTCTCTCCATCTTCACTCTCCCCTTCTCTCCTTCACTCTCCCCTTCTCTCCTTCTCTCTCCCTTTCTCTCCGTCTTCACTCTCTCCTTCTCTCCTTCACTCTCTCCTTCTCTCCGTCTTCACTCTCTCCTTCTCTCCTTCACTCTCTCCTTCTCTCCTTCTCTCTCCCTTCTCTCCTTCTCTCTCCCCTTCTCTCCTTCACTCTCTCCTTCCCTCCTCTCTCCCCTTCTCTCCTTCTCTCTCCCCTTCTCTCCGTCTTCACTCTCTCCTTCTCTCCTTCACTATCCTTCTCTCCTTCACTCTCCCCTTCTCTCCTCTCTCCCCTTCTCTCCGTCTTCACTCTCTCCTTCTCTCCTTCACTCTCCCCTTCTCTCCGTCTTCACTCTCTCCTTCTCTCCATCTTCACTCTCCCCTTCTCTCCTTCACTCTCCCCTTCTCTCCTTCTCTCTCCCCTTCTCTCCGTCTTCACTCTCTCCTTCTCTCCATCTTCACTCTCCTCTTCTCTTCTTCACTCTCCCCTTCTCTCCTTCTCTCTCCCCTTCTCTCCGGCTTCACTCTCTCCTTCTCTCCGTCTTCACTCTCTCCTTCTCTCCGTCTTCTCTCTCCCCTTCTCTCCTTCACTCTCCCCTTCTCTCCTTCACTCTCCCCTTCTCTCCGTCTTCACTCTCTCCTTCTCTCCATCTTCACTCTCCTCTTCTCTTCTTCACTCTCCCCTTCTCTCCTTCTCTCTCCCCTTCTTTCCGTCTTCTCTCTCTCCTTCTCTCCGTCTTCACTCTCTCCTTCTCTCCTTCACTCTCCTTCTCTCCTTCACTCTCTCCTTCTCTCCTTCACTCTCCCCCTCTCTCCTTCACTCTCCCCTTCTCTCCTTCACTCTCCCCTTTCTCCTTCACCTCCCCTTCTCTCCGTCTTCACTCTCTCCTTCTCTCCATCTTCACTCTCCTCTTCTCTTCTTCACTCTCTCCTTCTCTCCTTCACTCTCTCCTTTTCTCCTTCACTCTCCCCCTCTCTCTTTCACTCTCCCTTTCTCTCCTTCACTCTCCCCTTCTCTCCTTCACTCTCCCCTTCTCTCCGTCTTCTCTCTCTCCTTCTCTCTGTCTTCTCTCTCTCCTTCTCTCTGTCTTCACTCTCTCCTTTTCTCCCTCACTCTCCCATTCTCTCCTTCACTCTCCCATTCTCTCTCCCCTTCTCTCCGTCTTCTCTCTCTCCTTCTCTCCGTCTTCACTCTCTCCTTCTCTCCTTCACTCTCTCCTTCTCTCCTTCACTCTCTCCTTCTCTCCTTCACTCTCCCCCTCTCTCCTTCACTCTCCCCTTCTCTCCTTCTCTCTCCCCTTCTCTCCGTCTTCACTCTCCCCTTCTCTCCTTCACTCTCTCCTTCTCTCCTTCACTCTCTCCTTCTCTCCTTCACTCTCTCCTTCTCTCCTTCACTCTCTCCTTCTCTCCTTCACTCTCTCCCTTCTCTCCTTCACTCTCATCTTCTCTTCTTCACTCTCTCCTTCTCTCCTTCACTCTCATCTTCTCTTCTTCACTCTCCCCTTCTCTCCTTCACTCTCCCCTTCTCTCCTTCTCTCTCCCCTTCTCTCCGTCTTCACTCTCCCCTTCTCTCCTTCACTCTCTCCTTCTCTCCTTCACTCTCTCCTTCTCTCCTTCACTCTCTCCTTCTCTCCTTCACTCTCTCCTTCTCTCCTTCACTCTCTCCTTCTCTCCTTCACTCTCATCTTCTCTTCTTCACTCTCCCCTTCTCTCCTTCTCTCTCCCCTTCTCTCCGTCTTCACTCTCCCCTTCTCTCCTTCACTCTCTCCTTCTCTCCTTCACTCTCTCCTTCTCTCCTTCACTCTCTCCTTCTCTCCTTCACTCTCTCCTTCTCTCCTTCACTCTCATCTTCTCTTCTTCACTCTCCCCTTCTCTCCTTCTCTCTCCCCTTCTC
This sequence comes from Pristiophorus japonicus, assembly GCF_044704955.1. NCBI lineage: Eukaryota > Metazoa > Chordata > Chondrichthyes > Pristiophoridae > Pristiophorus > Pristiophorus japonicus. Next base: position 617,261 of record NW_027252058.1, on the reverse strand, counting down.
TCTGTCTTCACTCTCCCCTTCTCTCCATCTTCACTCTCTCCTTCTCTCCTTCACTCTCCCCTTCTCTCCTTCACTCTCCCCTTCTCACCTTCACTCTCCTCTTCTCTCCGTCTTCACTCTCCTCTCCGTCTTCACTCTCTCCTTCTCTCCATCTTCTCTCTCCCCTTCTCTCCTTCACTCTCCCCTTCTCTCCTTCTCTCTCCCTTTCTCTCCGTCTTCACTCTCTCCTTCTCTCCTTCACTCTCTCCTTCTCTCCGTCTTCACTCTCTCCTTCTCTCCTTCACTCTCTCCTTCTCTCCTTCTCTCTCCCCTTCTCTCCTTCTCTCTCCCCTTCTCTCCTTCACTCTCTCCTTCCCTCCTCTCTCCCCTTCTCTCCTTCTCTCTCCCCCTTCTCTCCGTCTTCACTCTCTCCTCTCTCCTTCACTATCCTTCTCTCCTTCCAAAACTCTCCCCTTCTCTCCTCTCTCCCCTTCTCTCCGTCTTCACTCTCTCCTTCTCTCCTTCACTCTCCCCTTCTCTCCGTCTTCACTCTCTCCTTCTCTCCATCTTCACTCTCCCCTTCTCTCCTTCACTCTCCCCTTCTCTCCTTCTCTCTCCCCTTCTCTCCGTCTTCACTCTCTCCTTCTCTCCATCTTCACTCTCCTCTTCTCTTCTTCACTCTCCCCTTCTCTCCTTCTCTCTCCCCTTCTCTCCGGCTTCACTCCCTCCTTCTCTCCGTCTTCACTCTCTCCTTCTCTCCGTCTTCTCTCTCCCCTTCTCTCCTTCACTCTCCCCTTCTCTCCTTCACTCTCCCCTTCTCTCCGTCTTCACTCTCTCCTTCTCTCCATCTTCACTCTCCTCTTCTCTTCTTCACTCTCCCCTTCTCTCCTTCTCTCTCCCCTTCTTTCTGTCTTCTCTCTCTCCTTCTCTCCGTCTTCACTCTCTCCTTCTCTCCTTCACTCTCCTTCTCTCCTTCACTCTCTCCTTCTCTCCTTCACTCTCCCCCTCTCTCCTTCACTCTCCCCTTCTCTCCTTCACTCTCCCCTTTTCTCCTTCACTCTCCCCTTCTCTCCGTCTTCACTCTCTCCTTCTCTCCATCTTCACTCTCCTCTTCTCTTCTTCACTCTCTCCGTCTCTCCTTCACTCTCTCCTTTTCTCCTTCACTCTCCCCCTCTCTCTTTCACTCTCCCTTTCTCTCCTTCACTCTCCCCTTCTCTCCTTCACTCTCCCCTTCTCTCCGTCCTCTCTCTCTCTCCTTCTCTCTGTCTTCTCTCTCTCTCCTTCTCTCCGTCTTCACTCTCTCCTTTTCTCCCTCACTCTCCCATTCTCTCCTTCACTCTCCCATTCTCTCTCCCCTTCTCTCCGTCTTCTCTCTCTCCTTCTCTCCGTCTTCACTCTCTCCTTCTCTCCTTCACTCTCTCCTTCTCTCCTTCACTCTCTCCTTCTCTCCTTCACTCTCCCCCTCTCTCCTTCACTCTCCCCTTCTCTCCTTCACTCTCCCCTTCTCTCCTTCACTCTCCCCTTCTCTCCGTCTTCTCTCTCTCCTTCTCTCCGTCTTCACTCTCTCCTTCTCTCCTTCACTCTCCCATTCTCCTTCACTCTCTCCTTCTCTCCTTCACTCTCCCCCTCTCTCCTTCACTCTTGACTTCTCTCCTTCACTCTCTCCTTCTCTCCTTCACTCTCCCCTTCTCTCTGTCTTCACTCTCTCCTTCTCTCCGTCTTCACTCCTTCTCTCCTTCACTCTCCCCTTCTCTCCTTCACTCTCCCCTTCTCTCCTCTCTCCCCTTCTCTCCGTCTTCACTCTCTCCTTCTCTCCTTCACTCTCCCCTTCTCTCCGTCTTCACTCTCTCCTTCTCTCCATCTTCACTCTCCCCTTCTCTCCTTCACTCTCCCCTTCTCTCCTTCTCTCTCCCCTTCTCTCCGTCTTCACTCTCTCCTTCTCTCCATCTTCACTCTCATCTACTCTTCTTCACTCTCCCCTTCTCTCCTTCTCTCTCCCCTTCTCTCCGTCTTCACTCTCTCCTTCTCTCCATCTTCACTCTCTCCTTCTCTCCTTCACTCTCCCCTTCTCTCCTTCACTCTCCCCTTCTCACCTTCACTCTCCTCTTCTCTCCGTCTTCACTCTCCTTCTCTCCGTCTTCACTCTCTCCTTCTCTCCATCTTCACGCTCCCCTTCTCTCCTTCACTCTCCCCTTCTCTCCTTCTCTCTCCCTTTCTCTCCGTCTTCACTCTCTCCTTCTCTCCGTCTTCTCTCTCTCCTTCACTCTCTCCTTCTCTCCGTCTTCACTCTCTCTTCTCTCCTTCTCTCCTTCACTCTCCCCTTCTCTCCTTCATTCTCCCCTTCTCTCCGTCTTCACTCTCTCCTTCTCTCCATCTTCACTCTCTCCTTCTCTCCTTCACTCTCCCCTTCTCTCCTTCACTCTCCCCTTCTCACCTTCACTCTCCTCTTCTCTCCGTCTTCACTCTCCTTCTCTCCGTCTTCTCTCTCTCCTTCTCTCCGTCTTCACTCTCTCCTTCTCTCCTTCACTCTCCCATTCTCTCCTTCACTCTCTCCTTCTCTCCTTCACTCTCCCCTTCTCTCCGTCTTCACTCTCTCCTTCTCTCCATCTTCACTCTCCCCTTCTCTCCTTCACTCTCCCCTTCTCTCCT